>NC_022023.1:1664110-1713167 GCF_000317375.1 Microtus ochrogaster
CATGTGTGCACAGGATGTGTGTATGCAGGCAGTCACGAGGTGGCGTGTGCATGTGTGCACAGGATGTGTGTATGCAGGCAGTCACGAGGTGGGGTGTGCATGTGTGCACAGTGTGTGCAAGTGAGAGGGCAATCTCAGGTGTTGGTCCTCAGGTACCTGAAACCATTTGTTTGAGACAGTCTCTCTGACCTGGAACTTTACCATGTAAGCCAGAGTTGCTGTCTCTACCATTGCTAGGATTACAGGCACACACCACGATGCTGGGCTTTAGCCATGGGTTCGAGGGATGAAACTGAAGCCCTCACACTTGCAAAGCAAGCCCCTTTTTCCCACTGATCCTCAAAAGATGAGTATATGGCGGTGGGGCATAGGTGTGGAGCAACGGGCATGTATACGTCCCAGTAACTGCAACCCTGAAAGGCTGTTGGAACCTACAAACTCAGAATTCTTTCCAAGTGAAATGAATCTAAAGTGTCCTGCCTTCTCCAAATCGTTCTGGCACTGCGTCCTGTGCTGTCTGCTAACTCTTCTGGATCAGGCAGGTCCGTGTGGAAACACAAAATTCCCAGTCGTAAATCTCTGGCTTTGAATGTCTTCCCCGCTTCTTGCCAAGTCTGATTCCAGCGTTCCTCCTGGGACCCCACGTTTCCCCCTCTCTCGTTCATTCTCCTCTTTTATTGTTTGTTTATTGAAACGCTCCACTGGCTGGGATACTCTCTCCAGGAAGTGAGCCATCATGCAATTTTACTAAGGTTGGGATTCCAGGGGTGACCCTGGGGGCCCCACACAACACACGCAGCAACTTCACGAGTGACGGCTGAGCCTCCTTTCACCGAGAAGAGCTCAGTGCAGTGACTCCAGAGCAACCTGAGAGCGAAGCGGTGACCTTGTTCTTACTTCGAGATTTCTCTACCTAGTGGTGAAGACAGAAGAGTTCAATAGAATCCCAATCCTGGGAGACGATGGCAACCTCGTTAGACACCAGTGCATGGCGTTTTAGGGTCCTCGTGCTGCAGGGAGGGGTAGAGGGCTGTCCAGGGGCTGTCACTGATCCTGAGAAGGCGAATGGGCAAGAGGAGAGCTCCACAGGTCCTTCCCAGTCACTGTGAGCAGGAGTGCAAGGGGACAGTGAGGGACGGTGAGGCTTAGCCTAGAGTCACACTGCTCATAAGTGGCGGTGGAGACGGGACGGCTGCAGGATCTTGACCCAGGCACAGTGGCGGCGGCTGCAAAGGAGCAAGGGAAACCAAAGATTCTTCCTGCCCACCCAAAACTGAGAACTCCTCCTAAGATGGCTGGAATCATCAGTCTTGTGTTATCAGAGGCTTCCACAGGGAAAGCAGGGCGACCCTCATGCCCTCTACCGGCAAGGGCGTCATGACAGAGGTCTGCCTTGTAGAGGCCACCTTCTCACTGAGCCCCCTCAGGAAGGGATACAGAACTGCACTTCACAGGGTTGCAGACCTGCAAATTAACACACAGAATCGCAATTAGAGAATGTTAAGTATGAACTGTTTCTAGTGATTATCTTCTGAGTTTCACACTCAGGGGCCATCCCTAGAAATCTCTGTAGGATTCCTGCAGTTTAAGCACTCAGGCAATAATTAGATACAGCTATGTTAAGTAGCTATTTATTAAGCACCAGTGATTTTAAGTGTTATTTTACTTAATCTTGTAACCTCCCCCAAAACCAGGCATCCTTTCTTCCCCCTGTTTTGAATTTTTTTTAAGTCAGGTGGTGGTGGCACAATCTTATTCCCGATACTTAGGAGACAGAGGCAGATGGATCTCTGAATTTGGGCCAGCCTGGTCTACAGAGTTAGTTCCAGGACAGCCAAGCCTGCACAGAGAAACCCTGTCTTGAAAAACCAAAAATTTTTTTAAATTTATTTATATCTATGTGTATGTTTGTGTGCAGCCTGGAGGAGGCCTCCATGGCCTCCAACCCACCAGATTTTGTAGGCGATTGTGAGCTACTCAGCATGGGTGCTGGGAACCCAGCTGCAGTCCTCTGCAGGAGTGCACTCTCTGAACTGCTGAGACATCTCCTTGGTCCTCATTTTTGTGTTTTTATTGAGACAGGATCTCCCGTAGTTCAGATTGTTCTTGAGCTCAGCCCACAGCTGAGGATGACCTTGAACTTCTGTTCCTCCTGTTTTCACTTTTCAAGCTCTTGGATCACAGGTAGGCACCAATACTACCAAACCAGAATATCTTATCCTCATCTTTCAGATGAAGAAATGGAGGCCTCGGAAGATGCATCATCATTAAGTTCACATAATAAGAGTTCATAGTACACAGCTAACAAATAGTGTTTATCACAAAGCCACACATGTAACAGGCACTGCTGGGGGCTCTCCCAGCATCTGTCCTACCCCTTCAGTCTCCAGTATGACAGCCAAGCTATGACGGCAATGCTAATTTCCCTTGTCAGTTGTTGGGTTAAAGCATGAGATGTTAGTTAGCTCTGGTCAAAGATATGGTTGCGAGAGACAGTGAGGGGCATCTGGGAAAGATTTTCTCGTTTTTAATGATTGATTGATTGATTGATTGATTGATTGATTTTTGAGACAGGGGCTCCCTATGCAATCCTGACTGTCCTAAGCAAGCTTTCTGCTGAGGTTAGCAGAGCACAAGGAGCAAACCTGAGTCCTTGGTGAGCTCACCAGTCCTGAAACTCCACTATTTTTGGACTTCTTGTTATGTGAGATTATAAAATTTCCTTTATGGTTTTAGGCACTTTGGGTCCTTGTTTATGCCTGGAAGCTAAAGACATCCTGTCTGGTGCACATACATTTTCTTTGTTGCAAACCAGGGAGAACAGTAGTACTCCCTTTTTGTTTTTTTCCAAGACAGGGTTTCCCTGTGTAGCTCTGGCTATCCTGGAATTCACTCTGTAGACCAGGCTGTCCTCAAACTCACAGAGAGCCACCTGCCTCTGCCTCTGGAGTGCTGGGATTAAAGGTGTGTGCCACCTCCACCACCCAGCGTTATTCCCGTCTTTTACGTACTATAAAACAAAGCCTCAGAGAAGTTGGACAATTTATCCAAAGCAACAAAGATAGGAAATCGCAGACCACCACTCCAAGCCTCCTTAGCCACCCCCTGCCAGCTCTCATCTGATGACAACTGAGCTGCACTCACTTCGCTCGCTCCAAAGACCAGGATCTTTTGTTTACATTTCGTTGACTCCCAATCTCTGGGGTAAACTTTCAGATTCCTGGATCTTCGACGTATGATACTTAAAATATGATGTCCTTCCCCTATGAGAGCGAAAAGGGACAGCAACAGGATGCAGAGCAGAAATGACAGCAAGTGACACACCCGCTGGCTTTGTCCCCGGTCACCACTAGGCTGGACCTTTGCCTCCTGGGCTTGAGAACACCTCCGAAAAGGAAACACCTACACCGTAAAGAGACTAACCGTGGTGTCTGGGCACAGGAAATCCCTCTCTCAGTACAGGTACTTCGTTCCACCTGGATGAGCCTAGCTGCTTTTCCACTTGTCTAGTGGGAACTGCCTTGGCACCATGTCCTCATTAGAGATGTTCTAAAGAGATTCTTATCATTAGACACAAGAATGTACGAAAGGACACTTAAAAGCCATCCCTCTGCCAAGAGGCTCAGATGGCATGAGAGATAACAGGAAGCCTTTTCTGAGTCTACCAAATAAAATGGCAGGACGGAGGGAACAATCCATCCATATAAATATTCCCGAACACCTTGCGTTTACCAGACCCTGGTGTTATAGACAGATGATATCTAACCTCTGTGGTCTAGGCTCTAAAGCACAAGACCAAATAATTAAATAAATACATGAAGCCAGGTGGTGATGGCATGCGCCTTTAATCCCAGCACTCGGGAGGCAGAGGCAGGTGGATCTCTGTGAGAATGAGTCCAGCCTGGTCTACAAAGCGAGTTCCAGGACAGCCAGGGCTACACAGAGAAACCCTGTCTCAACAAACCAAACCTTAATAAATTATAAATAGATGATACCCAGGAGTGTGTGCGTGCATGCGTGTGTGTGTGCATGCATGCGTGCATTCATGCTTATATGTGTGCATGGTTATGAGTGCAGGTGGAAGCCATAGTTCAACCTTAAATGTCTGTCTCTATCGATCTCCACATTACTTACGAGTCTCTCACTGAACCTGGAACTCATGGATTCAGCTAGACTGGCAGGCAACCTGGCCCCAGAAATCCACCTGTCTCTGCCTCTCTAGCCCTGGGATTACAGGCTCACAAGTGCTTTACCTGACAAGGAAGGAGGGAGGTGGGGCAAGCGGGATTCTTTGAAAACCATCATGTGCACATTCCAGCTGGAGCTTTTGCTGTTGATAGAGGGAGGGAAGCCGATAAAAAGTATCTGGGTGTCTTCTTGGGGGAGATACCAGATGCCAACACAGATAACTTGCTTTGAATTTGGTAGAAAAGGGGAAGGATTTTGAAACAGGACACGTAGCATTGTGCTGCCATGTATGTTGTTCTGCAGACGTAAGCAGAATGGTTGTGGGGGAAGATGGAGAGCAGGGATGTCAATCTGAAGGCTTAGGGGATCTCTTCTCCCTGATCCCCCAGCGAAAGCCCTGTTTCTAAGATGAGTGGGTCCCAGGCGGCTGGCTTACTGCAGAAAGGCAGCCTGTGTGAGCTGGGAGGAGACTCACACTTCATTGAGGGTTGCCACCCAGCTGGGGGCTCACACATGTCATCGTGCACACAGAAGAGGTGCTGACAGAACCAGAGGACTGGGATCAGTTACACAGGGAGAGGAGGCCAGAGTGCCAGAGCTGAGCTGCAGAGAATCATTGCTGAAGACAGGAGGTCCCCGAGGGGACCAAGGGAGCCTCACTGACCCACAGCTGTTAGAGCCGAGAAGCACGTCCCAGACTCTAAGAGAGCTGGAGGGTGCAGAGGCTTAGAACGGAAAGCAGTGCTGGGGCATGAGGAGAGGTGGCTAGCAGGCGAGTGGCTCGATCTAGCACCTTCTTCCTGAGCAGCTCGGCCAGCTCTCAAGTCCCTGCATATAAAGTGTACCTCAGTCTTTTGGCCGTAGATAAGGGTGTGGATGGATCTGCACTAGCATCTCCCCCGTGGTATTATTACTGGCCTCAGAGAACTTCGGCCATTAGCAGCAGCCTTTGGGGCTAGAGAGTCAGCGTTGGCCTCTCTTCCGCAGCCTCTGGCCAAGCATGTCTCCTACACCTTTAAGACCAGCCCACCCTGCACATTCCTTCCTGCTGGTCTGTGAGCATCCAGTACTGTGAGATTTAATGAAAGGGAGGTGGCCCTGTGAAGTCATCGCTCTACCGGGCAGACCCTGCAGACGACAAAAAAGGGAAGGGGACAGGAGAAAGGTGCTGTCTCCCTGAGGACAGGCTTTGTTTCTGCTTCACAGAGGCCCGCTGTTCCCTGTTTCCTGAAATGCCTGCCGTGGCGGTTTGACCTCTGTGGCCTAATTTTTAGCGAGACACTGATACTAGGAAATATTTTTCTTCTTAAAAGAACCGAGTACCCAAGCACGTGACCAAAAGGGTGTGGCACATCTGCAGAGTTCCAAAACACTTGGGTGTGTCACCTACCACAAACAACCCTCAGGACAACCAGAATGAGAGCCGAGGGTGGCAGGACCCGGATTTGAAACAGCCACAAAACAAATCATTTTCAACCTGTACTAGGGGGCAAGCGAAGCGCACTGGAGAAACCATGAGGGTGGTTTACAGCCTGTTCTGCTGGGTTAATCTAAGCTCTTAGCTTGGAGCTAAGGCTTTCTTTCATTCAGACCCCACGTCTTTTCCCTTGTTTGATTCCCTGTCTTGTTAAGCCCTTCTCACTTCACCAACCTGCCTGCAGCCCTCTGGACTCTGCTGCTATCTTTTCCCTCCGCACGGCTGGTCTTTATCTGCAGCAGAACCTCTCTCTGCCCGGGAACTTCCTGCAGTCTCATGCACCCAGGCTGGACACTTCCTTCTGCTGCACACTCGACCCTCTGTAAGGCCAGAGGTCCTCATCACGACTTCTCTGCTCACACATCACTCTGGATCTGCTTCAGCCAGAACACCCAGGGCTCATCCTCAGCTTCTGTCACGAACCACTCACCCTAAGCTATTTGAGCCTGTTTGAATCACCTTGGCTGCAGGGCTTCTGCTGGTAATTCACCAGCTACCCTCAATCCTACTGCTTCAAATGCTCAAGCTCCAATGCTGTCTTGTTTGTACTGCCATTTCCCCCTCTGATTAAATATTCTTACTTTGTTTTTTATTATTTTTTTATCATTCTGTTATTGGTATTTTGCTTATATTGTGTATCTGTGTGAGGGTGTTGGATCCAGATAGTTGTGAGCTGCCATGTGGGTGCTGGGAATTGAACCCAGGCCCTCTGGAAGAGCAGTCAGTGCTCTTAACCACTAAACCATCTCTCCAGCCTATAGTTTTGCTTTTTTGGCATATTCCCTAAGTCTTCAGGTAAGATACTATGAAAGTTACTCCTCTCGGAGAATCTCGGGTTGGTGAATGAGAAGGAAACCACAAGTTTCGGATCTGTGAAAGATTGGTAGACACTAGCTACACTAGAGAGGCATGGAGGCTCTCAAACAAGTGCTCCTCCTGATCTCCCATGGCCCAGAAGCGGCAACTTCTGTGTGGTCAGGCAGCTGGGAACAGAAGCTGGGTTAGAAGCTAGGTCTTGCTCAGCTTAGGGGAACCCCAGCTCTGTAATTCCAGCTCTCAAGAGGCTGGGAGAGGAGAGACCCAAGAGACTGGCCTGGGCCACATGGTTGAGGCCCACTCTCCACCAACACAGATAACAGGGCTACTGGGGGACTCTCCTGATCAGTCCCGGCTTCCAGCCAACTGATGGACACTGAGCTGTCAATTCGCAGATTGCTGCCCCCATCTCCACCAGTTTGCCTCTGGCTGGGAACTCCATTGATCCCTGCTTCTGCCGTTGATATCTGAATTCTTTGTGGGTGAGATTTTGTGTGTATCGTGTGTGGGCTTGTTCCTGTGAAACAGGTGCTTTTGGAGGCCAGATGAGGGTGCTGGATCCAATAGAACTAGAGCTAAGACGGTCGTGAGCCATCCAACGTGGGTACTGGAGACCAAACTGGGGCCTCCGTAAGAACACTACACGCCTCTATCTGCTAAGCCATTCTCCAGCCCCAAAGTCTGACTTCTTAAAGTTCCATACCTCATAGTTCGTGGTTGTTCTGAGCCCACAGCTGAACACTGTGATTTTCTGTTGGGAGCAGTGAGACCCCAGATCCCTGAATTTCTTGTAATCCCCTGATCTGAGTGCCTACAGCTGCTCTGAGCACGAGACCTTCAGGAGTTCCTGATGGCAGGAGAAGTGGTTTCTGGTGGGTTTGGCTGGGGTGTGGCTATCTCTATATAATCTGCCCCTGCACACAATAAAGGGGACATTCTTGGGGAATTCAAGGACGACCCATGTCACTGTCTCTGTCTGTGTGTGTCTGTATTTTAACCTCCAGCCCCTTGCCCGAAGCTCGGTAACTGGGTGCCACCGCACAGAGCGCAGCCACAGGGGCGCGGTGCGCGACAATTTTCCCAATGAGGAAAACAACTTAGTGCATAGAGCGATAGACTTAAGATTAGAAGTCGAGCTTCACTAGTATCCCCTTAACGCCAGTGCCCCGGATTTAGGGTTTCACAAAATGCTGGTGGAATTGGATCGAGACTATAGATTACTTCTAGTTCTTCATTGTTACAAAGAACACAGGCGCCGGGAATTCTGGATTTACTTTATTTATTTTTATATTTTCAAGTATGTGTGCCACAGCACATCAGAATACAATCTCTGGTATCACTCCTCTCCTACCTTTTTTGAGGCAGGTGTCCCTGTTGCTTACTGCAGTGTATGATGACTGGCCCACCATCTTTGGAGGATTCTCCTGTCTCTAAGCTTTTCATACGGGTATTGGGATTACAGATTCTAGGAATCCGAATTCAGGTCTCCATGCTTGCACAGCAAATTTCCCACCCAGCCACCTCCCCAGTTCCTAATCTGTTTCTTGGTTCCGTTTCTTTCCCTAAAATCAACTCAAGGGTATAGATAGCATCCTTTATGGCTTAGGGTCTGAGGTTTTTAACACAGGACATCTGTTATATTAACTACATGTGGTCTTAATTGCTTGCAGTACAACAGATTCTTTTTTCCTTCTGATTCTAGTTTTTCTCACTTTCAAGAGCCTTCTATACTGGGGGAGGCAGGGAAAAAAGACAGAGAGAAAACTTCACTCTTGTGCATTTTTTCCAAGGAATGTATTTCATTCTGTAATCAGATCAGCAGAAAAAGATATATCAGGTTACCCTTTCGGGAATAAGAATGTTCTCATGGGAATTATGGGAATGCTCTCTAGTCTGGCTAGGCTGGAAGTGGAAGAAACAAAGACATCTGGAAATAGAGGCTCTGAGTAAATTTGGGCTGGATGGACAGCAATCAACGGTGAACCACTTAATTGTAGGGAAATCTCTTCCTTGCTGCGTGTACCCTTCAGCACTCGTTGGGGGAAGATAGACATGTCCGTTTGTCTCCTGGAGAGCAGGATTATGTGTTGTTTCAATTAGACCATCATTCAGGAGAGGCCTTCCCTAAAATAATCCTATGCTGGTTGTTCAAGATCATCCCTCGAGACATGTTTAGCTTACAAAAGGGGATGAGTTACAGGACCAACCAGCCCTTGAGAAGACCTAGGAGGGTCTGGGGATAACTCAGTTCTGTCCCTAGCGTGCACATTAAAACAACAGGCATGACGGCACATGCGTGTAGTCCTGAGACTGGAGAGATATAGACGGGGATCTCTGGGGCTTGCTGACTGGTCTATCTACCCGAATCTGTGGCTCCAGGCTCAGTGACAGGTCCTGTTTCAGTGAAGGTGGGGAGGCATTCGGGAAGACAAATGGTGTCAACTTCGGGCACACATACTTAAATTCCTAAGGAGAAAAAACACAGGGCAGCATGAAATGCAAGATGAGGTAATTAAAGCCAAAAAATTATGGAATGGAGAAAAAGGTGGTAACAGGTATGAATAATGGACAGTCAGGGACTGACTTTACCAAGCACGAAGCTGGTTTCACAAATCAGTGAACAGAGCTAACTTTACCAATCACTGAGCTAGGCACTTTACATGATTTATCACAAGATAGTTTTTTTTTTTTTAAATCCCATTTGGAGGTATTGTGTGACGTTATTCCTTGGGAGACACGAACAAATCTCTAGTTACCTCAGATAAAGAGTGGAAGACAGACCAAGGTAAGGATAACACCAAAGTCCAGCTTCGTGGACCAAGGAGTTTCATTGGGGTATATGGGTGATGGGTACTTACAGAAGCAGAAGTGACTCAGACAGCTGTATTACCAACATCCTACCCAGCATGGGTGACACAGTTCACAAAGCTGGAAACCTGGTTTGCACAGCACAGCCTGCCGGCAGCTCCACAGGTCGGAGGGTGTCCTTTCATGGAGGTTCAGCTCATGCGAGCCTCTTCTAGACAGCTTGGCTGTCTTTGTTTCTTCTAGGCAACTCTGCTGGTCTCTGCACCTTCCAGGGTCTTGCTGGGCAGGTCTCCAGTCTGTTTGGAGCTCCACCCTCTCAGCAGCCTTTACTATTTCTAACTCTTAGGGAGGGAGAGGAATCTGGCTAGTTTCAGGGACTTCCTGAAATGATTTGGAGTTGTTACTTCCTGTCTCAGTGATCTTCTCTGTAGGATGGAATATTTTATTTCCCTTAGGACATCCCATTGCTGTGCCATCTTACAAACATTGCGTCCCGAAATATGCTTGTTTTGCTTCTCTTTACATCCTATGTCCTAAGAAATTGCCTCTAAGATGGAAGGTTTTAATTTGGGAAGAAACAGCTATACACTGGAAGGGCAGACACTGTATAATTCAGTGGTCCAGTGCTAGCCTGGTGTGTGAGACTCTAGGTTCAATCCCCAGCACAGAAAATTCTGTAAGGTATGAGAGAAGAAACCTAGCTCGAAAAAAAAAAAAAAAAAAAAAAAAAAAAAAAAAAAAAACCCTTCAAAGTAGAAGACTTCGGATGTAAATTCAGATCTCTTCTGATTTCCGTGAACATTTTCTATTCCCATTTGTGCTTAGAAAATAGTGTTTGGTGGCTGGAGAGATGGCTCAGTGGTTAAGAGCGCTTGCTGTTCCTGAGTTTGGTTCTCAGTGCCCACACTGGGTAGCTCACAGCTACCTGAACTCTAGTTCCAGGGGGATCTGCTGCCCTCTTTTGACTGTCAGGATTGCCTGCACACGGTGCACATACAGAGACAAGCAGGAACACATTCATACTTGTAGGTTAAAATAATTTTTAATTGATTTTTTTTATTGAGCTCTACATTTAAAATAATTTTTTTGAGATTTATTTTTATTTTACGTGTCTGAGTGTTTTGCTGGTGTGTATGTCTGCATCACGTGGTGTACAGTGCCTTGCAGAGGCCAGAAGAGGAAGTTAGAGCCTTTGGCACTTGAGTTATAGCTGGTGGTGAGCCTCCTTGGGGTGCTAGGAACTGAACTCTGGGCCATTGGAATAGAAGTGAGTGCTCTTAACCACTGACCCACCTGTTCGTCCCTTTTTTAAAAAAGAAAATTATTTTCAAAAGACAGTGAGTTGGACAGCAGGATTTTTTTTTCTTACAGTTGTTAGAAGCACAGGCTAGTTTCAGTGTCATGGAAAGGAATACACAAAGAAAAAGTAGCTCACCAGGGCAATTCTCTTTGCAAAAAGAGTACACCAGAGCACATACCAGGCGAGCAAGCAAACCTAGACAGGAAGTTCACCTGGCTTTTATCTAACACAGCGGACTGTCTTTCCCTCCACTGGCTGGGATCTGACCTTGAAGTCTTTCCCTAATGTTCATTTTAAAAGAATCATAAGAAATGAAGTTTCAGTGGGGGGTGGGGAATTAAACATTTGCATGAAAGTCTTATAGGGTTGGGGAGATGAAAAGATTGAAACGCAAACTAGGTGGTGGTGGCACAGGCCTTTAAACCCAGTACTCGGGCTGATCTACAAAGTGAGTTCTAGGACATCCAGGACTGCTACACAGAGAAACCCTGTCTCAAACAAACAAACAAACAAACAAAAATTGAAAAATATTTGAATGCCATGTCGTAGAAGTTTTTCAGTGTTAGACAGAAAAGACTGATATTTAATGTTTCCTACACTTAAAAAGATAAAGACTTGGGAGTAGGGAACGGGGTTGCTAGTGGAGTGAGGATGGCAGGGTGCAGGGGTGCAGCCATGGGCACAGGGGAGGGGTAAAGGCATCGCTGATGGAGTGAGGATGGCCGGGTGCAGGGGTTCAGTCACAGGCACAGGGAAGGTGCAAGCCTTGTTCCAGGGAACCTGGCAGAGTGCTGTGACTGGTAATGCCCTCTCAGATTCAGCTCCACACTCATTAACGCAACGATTCTAATCTGAGCAGGACCCTGTGTTCTCAAAGCCCTGGGCTGCACTCTCAGTCTGACTGTGATCTGCTGAATTAGCCACTGTTAACACTGATTGCCTTGTGATGCTTCCCTGCAGGTCATGTGTGTACGCACGTGTGTGCGTGTGTTTGCATATATTCATGTGAACATGAGTACATTTCCTTTGGTCCATCCCCTTCCCCCAACGGAGTCTCACTACACGCTCCCTGGGCTCTCCATGGGCGTGTGTTCCTTTATCTCTTTAACTTTTAGTGAGGTGTGGATTTGAACCACTGACCTCAGGGTGACAAATTTGAAGCCCACAGCATCACAACAAAGCCCTTTCAAGCCAAGAGGTGTCTTGCCTAGCTCATGCGGGAAACTACGAGACATGCTGGGGTTGCTCAGGGGAAGACCTTGATTGGAACTGACAAGGAAAAGGACACCTTCTGCCATTTCTCTGCAGACTTCACGAGTTCTCAGCACTTCTTGAAAGAGAACATGCCTCCAAGCCTTTCCTCCAGCTGGCTGGAGAGGAGAGGATGTGCTGCTTTTTTCTTTTTCTTTCTTTTCTTTTTTCTTTTTGCATTTCATCTCTTGGCAAATCACAGCACAACATCACACGCAGCTGCAAAGTCTCTGAGGTGAAGACAAGCTGGATCTCATGTTTGGATTTATCATCCCCTCCCCCGTAGTAGCTGATTTCCACTTCTGACAGGGATATTATTTCCATCTTTAGGAACTACCTTAGACCCTGCCTTGGATAATTACAGATTATCATCAGTCCCTCACCTGAGGCGTTTTGGCACTTGTGTGAACCTCAGAAACGCCTAGCCACCCCCCTTCCCAGGAAGTAGAGAAGTAAACTCAAATGTGTGAGACTGTGTCTTTGTTCCGATTCTCATCTGCAGCTCTCCTGGGCTGTCTGGTGATTGAGCCATTAATCAGTGTCAAGTCATGGTCGAGAGCACAGGCAATGCTTTTGCCACTTGGGGTCCACCGTGGCTTAAACAGGCAATGAGTCTGGAATGCTGTCATGAGGTACAGTGGAAATCACAGACTCAGGAATTGTTAGGGCAGAGACACCACCTCAAGGACCACCTAAGACTTTGGCCCACGGTTGGACACCTGTCTTTGGACGTTCCAGAGTGCTCCCTGCATTTGTCTGACTGGCCCTCCAAGCTGAGGACTTTTAAGGCTCTAACATCCCTCGTTTTACCTTTTGAGGTTGCTAATCTTTGCGATCTTTGCCTCGAGATCCTGGCTATTTTGTGCCTGGCTTGTAGTTTAGATGGTAGAGCGCTTGCCTAGCGTGCATGGCATACAGAGTGGGATCCCCAGCATGGCGTAGTGCTGGGCATGGTGGTACAGAGATAATCTCAGCACTCAGAAGCAGAGGTGCGAAGAGCAGTTTCAAGGTCACCCTCAAGGTCATCTTCACTCATAGAGAAAGCACAGCGTTAGACTGGGTTAAATGAGATCTTCTCTCAAATTCAAAACAAAATGAAACCATGCGACTTCAAGCCAGGAATGGGCCTCAAGCATGTCGTCTCAGCACTCAAGAGGCTGAGGCAGGAGGAGCAAGAGGTCAAAGTTATCCTCAGCTACATATTTAGTTTGAAGCTAACCTTGTTGAACTGGAACCTCGCAGACCAGGCTAGCCTTGAACTCAGAGATCCACACGCCTCAGCCTCCAGAGTACAGGGATTAAAGACATAAACTACCATGTATGGCCTCTGCAGAATTTTATCTATCTATCTATCTATCTATCTATCTATCTATCTATCTATCTATCTATCTTTTAGTTTTTCAAGACAGAGTTTTTCTATAGCTTTGGAGCCTGTCCTGTAACTCACTCTGTAAACCAGGCTGGTCTCGAACTCACAGAGATCTGCCTGTCACTGCCTCCTGAGTGCTGGCATTAAAGGTGCACCGCCCGTCTCTGCAGAATTTTTTTTTTGTAGAGCCTATGGCTATTCTGTTATGTGGCTTGTTTTCATAGTAACCCCTTGTCTTTGAACTCTTCTTCGGCAACAGATCTTTCTGGTTTTAAATTTTAATATCCATCCATGCAAGACAGTTGTATCATATTGATGCAGTAGGAAAGTCATGTATGTTAGGAGTTGGAGCTGAGTTTAAATTTGGGCGTGATTGTCCGCAATTTGTACTTTCCGGCTATGGCTCATATTCCTGCCAAGTCCTACTCCCATGGCAGATTCACAAGGGAAAAATTAATCTTACTGTTTTCCACTGGAAATTTTTCGTGGTAATGTTATGTGGTAGTCGATCCGCAGGTCAAATTTTGGGACCCGGAGTAGGATGCTATACCAGAACTGAAAGTGTGGTTTCAGTGCTGGTGTTAGGGCTGACCTAACAAGTTTCAAAAGACTTTCAGCAGAAGCCTGAGGTTTTGAGAGAAAGCCATCTGTGAGAGATGAAAGGAGAGTGAGGAAAACCTTCCTGGAAGCAGGAGGAGGAAAGTGAGTCTTTAATGTAGAGGAAACATTAATGGAGCTGCTGCCGGGGACAGCAGGTAACTGTAAAAGGTACCTAACGAGTTAGTGAATCTAACTGATGCTTTCCAAGTAGTGTTACAAGTGCTACCTGGCTTCTCAAGGAAGTAAAGAATAACCCACCAAGAACAAGAGACCAGGACTGGCTAATTTTTAAAATAAAGAGGCTTTTTATTCTTTCTTTTTCATTCAGAATTCAGCAAGTATTGAAGGTGGGGTCAGGGACTGTGGAGAATCACGCATACGCCAAAACCTGAGCCTCAGTCAGAGAAACAGTGTTAGGGCTGAAGTGCTCGGCCAGCCTTAGATGCCTGACATCCTAGGTTGTAGTAATAGGAGCGGCGGGCTGCTTCCCACCACTCTGGCCGCCTCCGGCTAGCTTTACCCGAAATAATTACACGGACACTGTATTCTTTTAAGCACTGCTTGGCCCATCTATCTAGCCTCTTCTAGGCTAACTCTCGCACCCGGACTAGCCCATTTCTTATCATCTGTGTAGCACCGGTCTTACCGGGAAGATTCTAGCCTACGTCCATCCTGGGTCGGAGCTTCGGAGCTTCGCCGCGTGTGCCTCAGAGAGCAGAGCTCTCGCCTCTGCCCGCAGGAGTGGAGCATCATGTCTCTCTGAGGCGTCTGCCCCTGAGAGGAGAGCTGTCGAGTCTGACCTCACTTCCTCTTCCGCCCAGCATTCTTCTCTGTTCTGCTCCTCCCACCTACGTTCTAACCTATCAGGTCAAGCAGCTTCTTTATTAAATCAACCAATGACCTTCCTCCATCACTAGGTTAGCTTGCCGGTGCTTTCATTATGGCTCTCCCCCTCTCTTTCTTTCCCATGGGGAACAGAAGTTTATGGTGGCCATTCTGTGCCAGTTTCTGTCATTGGATGTTAGATACACAGGGAAAAGAGTTTGCTACACTGAGTGTAAATGCATCTGACGAAACTCAGCTAGACCAGAGCAGGATAACAAAACTGTCGTCCTCAAGAGTATGGTGGGGCTGGCAAGATGGCTCAGTGGGTAAAAACACATTCTACCTATGGCTGGTGACCTTCCTTTGACCCCAGAACCCAGGGTGAAGAGGTTATTCCCAAAAGTTGTCCTCTGACATGGAGCTCTCCATGTACACAAACACATCAATGCACACACACACACACATACACATGCATACACGCATGCACACACGCATACACGCATGCACACACACATGCATACACGCATGCACACACACATGCATACACGCATGCACACACACATACACATATGCACACACACGCATGCACACACATACACGCATGCACACACACACCCATACACACATGCACACACACACGCATATACGCATGCACACACACAGTTCACTTATTTATGTAATTATAAAAAAAAGGAGAAGAAACCAGAAACCTATTTCTATCATGAGGACAGACTGGGAATGTTGAGTGAAGGGTGTGAGGGAGTTGTAGGAGGGAGGTGAGTTGTTTTGGCCGGAAACCAGGATATAAATAGTTATTATGGACTATGGAAGTTGATATTTCAAAAATGTTCAGTAATCGCCCAGCTGCCAGCATTGCACCTGAGGTTGAAGTAAGAGGATTGCCAAGAGTTCCTGGCCAGCCTGGCTATGTAGTGAGTTCCAGGCCAGCCTGGCTATGTAGTGAGTTCCTGGCCAGCCTGGCTATGTAGCGAGTTCCAGGCCAGCCTGAATTATAGGAACGAGGCCCTTTCCCAACCTTGCCTTCCCCTCCAAATCACCGAGCTAAGCTACTTGTGATTTTGTCAGAAACTACAAACTGAATTAAAACAAAATATTCATTGTTTCAAGCCACTAGGGTTTGGGATAATTTATTAAGCATGAATGGCTAACAAACACAGGCGAAAATTATGTAAGGTTGAGGACTGATGGGTGATTCCTTCTATAGCTGTGAATATGCATTGCTTTATTGGTTGATGAATAAATCTGCTTTGGCCTATGGCAGGGCAGAATATAGCTAGGGGGGAAATCCAAGCAGAGATACAGGGAGAAAGAAGGTAAAGTTAGAGAGACACCAGAAGTTGCAGGAGAAGTGAGGTATTGCATAACAAGCTATGAGCCTCATGGTAAAATATAAACTAATAAAACTCCGTTTTAATACTTAGCTGCTTAGTTAAGCAAGGAATAGTTAAGGCAGGTATTCTATCTGCTTCTAAGCACTACCCCAGACTGGACAATTGTGTTCATTAAGGTCTAGCAGGGTGAGTTTACTACATCTGGAATTAATTAAAACCCATGTGGCTGGGTATACCCGTGAGGGATTTTTTTCTTAACTAAACTGTTTGAAGTGGGAAGATTCACTTTTAATCTGGATCCTTTTTTTTAAATATTATATTATCTGGCATCAATGGATAATCTTTTTATAAGGCAGTAACTAACGATGAAGTGACAGATGGAAAATTCATGGGGACAGGAAGAAGAAAATAGAACAATAAGTAATATATACATATCTATAGCAATCAAGCTATGAGATATAGAGTTGATCGCTGATTATTCTATTTTATTACATATCAACCAAAGAAAATCCTGCTTTGAATATGCATATGATGTATTTACTGTTTCTTAGATTCTCTACTAAGTATTTTCACATTACTGTCATTAAAACATGTTATATCACAACAACAGGAAAGAGACAAATTCACATCCATAAATGTTTCAACTGGATTAGATATTTAATGTAATTGAGGAGCGGTGTGAAATCTAAAAGGCTTACATCATTATTTAAATTGTAGGGCTTTCTTTCATATGCGTTTACAGGGGCAAACAAAATAAAGGACAGTATAATCTACGGACAGATTGCTGATATTGCCAGCATTTCTTCTCCAAAATCAACACTCCTGTGGTGCCAAATTCTTTTTAATTAGAATCTTTTTTTAAAGAAAAATATTTATTTTTTTATTATGCATACAATATTCTGTGTGTATGCCTGCAGGCCAAAAGAGGGCACCAGACCCCATTACAGAGGGTTGTGAGCCACCATGTGGTTGCTGGGAATTGAACTCAGGACCTTTGGAAGAGCATGCAATGCTCTTAACCTCTGAGCCATCTCTCCAGCCCTAGAATCTTTTCAGTATTTATTTTGCACTTCCTCAAAGAGAACTTTAATATGAAAAGGCTTTAACCAATTTTGCACTAAAACCTTCTTGTAGAAAAACCACCATAAAATAAAAAAAAACCCACCACACTGACTATCAAGTGTCTGTACAGTATATTTTCTCATGAATTTGAAGACTTGATACATGCAAAGGCTTTTCAACATTAGTCACATTCATAGGGTTTCTTTCCTGTATGTGTTCCTTTGTATTTTTGAAAATTACTATGAATTGCAAAGGCGCTACTTCACTGATTTCATTCATAGGTTTCTCTCTGCTATGTGCTCTTTTATGCCTTGGAAGACTACTGTGATATGTAAAGGCTTTATCACATTGATCACATCAATAATTTTTCTCTCCCCTATGTGTTCTTTTATGTATTTAGAGACACTTCTGATATTAAAAGGCTTTACCACACTGACTGCCTTCATAAGGGTTTCTTTCCAGTGTGTGTTCTTTCATGAGTTAGTACATTATGATGATATGCAAAAGCTTTACCACACTGATTACATTTGTAAGGTTTCTCTCCAGTATGTATCCTTGCATGCCTGTGAAGATGACTGGAATGTATAAAGGATTTACCACACTGATTACATTCATAGGGTTTCTCTCCAGTATGTGTTCTTTCATGCACTTGAAGACGACGGTGACATACAAAGGCTTTACCACACTGATTACATTCATAGGGTTTCTCTCCAGTATGTGTTCTTTCATGAATTAGAACATAATTATGACGTGCAAAAGCTTTATCACACTGATTACATTTGTAAGGTTTCTCTCTTGTATGTGTTCTTTTATGCTTTTGAAGATCACTGGGAGATGTAAAAGCTTTGACACAGTGATTACATTTGTAGGGTTTCTCTCCAGTGTGTGTTCTTTCATGAATTATCACATTACTATGATATGCAAAAGCTTTATCACACTGCTTACATTTGTAAGGTTTCTCTCCTGTATGTTTTCTTTTATGCTTTTGAAGCTCACTTGGAGATGTAAAAGCTTTGACACAGTGATTACATTTATAGGGTTTCTCTCCAGTGTGTGTTCTTTCATGAATTATAATATAACTATGATATGCAAAAGCTTTATCACACTGCTTACATTTGTAAGGTTTCTCTCCTGTATGTGTTTTTTTATGCATCTGAAGACCACTGGGAGATGTAAAAGCTTTACCACACTGGTCGCATTTGTAGGGCCTCTCTCTGGTATGTGCTCTTTTGTATAGTCGTAGTTGACTATGATATGCAATGGGTCCATCATCTTGAATAACTTCACAGGGCTTCTCTTCCATGTGAATTCTCTCATGCCGTTTAAGAGGACTTCCACAACTCCTAGAACTTTGAGAATGCTCTTCAGTGTCATGACCTTCCCAATTGTAGCCAATGGCAGTGAGGTTCCTGAAGGTCTGCAGCATCACATCATTGTAGAGATTCTTCTGGGAAGGGTCCAGCAAAGCCCACTCTTCCGGAGTGAAGTTCACATGCACATCGTCATAGGTCACTGCATTCATGGCCTGCCAGTCTTCCCTGTTTGATGACAGATGTGCATAGCTCACCAGGGCCTGGCTGCACAGCTCAACCACGCTCTACCTACACGGAGCCCAAGACGCAGCAAACAGGAGAGCAAACCAGCATTAATCTGTATCTTTTAAGGTGAGTAAATCCATCATTAATCTGGGCCACAGCTTCTGCCTGCAGCCTGTATGAACGGCATGGAAAAAGGAAGCTTGCTTTTTGCCTTGCTTGCTTTTTCTGGCAAGTCTGTTCCTTCACTGGCATAGAGCCTACTTCCTCAGGACTCCAGTGTGTGCTGAAGACCAGCTGGGACACCCAGTTTTATGGACTGAACAACTACTGGATTCTTGGACCTTCCCTGGGAAGACAGCCATTGTTGGATTAGTTGGACCACAGCCTATAAGCCACTCTAATACACTCCATATATTTATTTACTCATCATTTATTCTATCAGTTCTGTTCCTCTAGAGAACTACGAGTAATACAGTCACTATCAGGCTGTTGCATGGATTAAGAAAGCTAACATATGGAACAGCAGCTGAAACGGAGGAAGCTGTGAGTATATTTATTATTTTCATTATATGCTAGGCACAAGAGTGCATATACCTGGTTGGTCCCTTTCCATAGAGTTTGTTCTCGTCAGGACTTTTCAAATGACCATGACTCTATGTATTTAGCTCTGTGACATGGTACATGTGAGAAAAGACACGGAAATGTCTGTCTCGCGGTAGAGGGACTGGTAGGGACAGGAGGAGTTTCATGAGATGTAAGGGAGAAGGGTCGTTTGAATATGACCCTTAAGAGAAAGGATATAGGATCATTTGGATGTACAAAGCAGTCAGAGATAACACAGAAAGGCTATTACAGCTTCTAGCCGCAAAATAAATATGTTTAAGACCTAGGTGCAGTGGCATGTACCTGTGATCCCAGCACTCGGGAGGCGGAGGCAGCATCTCAAGCTTGAGGCCGGCCTAGAATACATGGGGAGATATGTTTCTAGACAAAAACTCACGACAGGAGAAAGGGGAAGATGTAAAATGCTATGTAGTGCCAGCATTATTACTTGGGAGTTTGTTGGAAACAGGATCTGGCCCTAACTATACAACCCAAAAGTTCGCATTTTTACCAGGACCATCATGTGTTCCCGCTGAACACGAAAGCTTGAGAGCTACTACTGGCGGAAGGTGTAGATTCTGGGACTGAGCTGCCTAAATTTATGACAAATAAGTTTGTATCATTTGTGTGTGTATACATGCAGGAGGTCAGAGGACGATTTTGTGTGCTCAGTTCTTCCACTACCACATGAGCGGGTTCTGGAGACTGAGTTCAGGTCAGCAGGCTGGCAAGATAAGTAAGTGTCTTTACTTGCTGAATCTTCTCGATAGCCTAGGCTGCCTAAATTTAAAACCTTCCTTTGTCCTTTACTTATGTGGACCTTAGGGGTGGTTTTTAACCTGTATCAGGGACTTATTTTTAGCTAGGGACATCCCTACTAATTGTAAGAACTTATATAGAAGATGGAGGATCAACCCCAATTGTTATTCTTATTTGACTTACAATAAGAGTCAGGTTTGTTTTTCAGGACAGGGTTTCACTATGTAACAGTCTTGGCTGCCTGGAACTAGTTCTATAGACCAGGTTGGCCTCATTCAGCGAATCAACTGCCGCTGCCTCCCAAGTGCTGGGATTAAAGGAGTGCACCATCACCGCCTGGCCAAGAGTCAGGTTTTGTTGTTGCCTTCTTAAAACTTTATTTTCTGTGTATGGGTGTTTTGCTTGCATGTGTTTGTGCACTACATTTGTGCTGTGCAGTACATTCATGCAGCACCTAAGGAACTCCTGAATTACATATGGCTGGACTTATATACGGTTGTTGGCCACCATATGGGATGGAAGAGAGGCCAGTGCTCTTAACCAGCCCCCTAGTGTTGCCTTTCGAGACAGGGTTCTATTATATAGTTCTTGGTTCACCAGTTCCTGGACAACTGTGCCTTTCCATCCATAGGACGGGCAAACTTAATTACACCGACCTCGTGTAGATGCTGCAAGGGTCAAATAAAGGAATGTTTGCTAAATTACAAAGTCTCGTATTAAGATTTAATTAACCACCTTATAAGGTGTTCTTAAGCAATTGACCTCACAGTGTGCACAGGAAGGTCAAGAAAGGCGGGGAGTAAACTCAAATGGTCCTTTTTATTTCTGACTAACCTACATCTCCATTCAACAGCACGAACAGACTCACATTTATGCAGTGGCTCACAAAACAACAAAAACCCCAAACGGTTTTTGGTCACAGGGCCTCCTGCAGTACAGGCTGACCTGCTTGTTCCACTTCCCCAGTGCAGGGATTAGAAATGTAATTCATAGCGTCCCACTTAGAAAAAGAACTTTCACCCACGCTGTGTACCTGAATATTTCCAGAGTAGATTTTGCCCCTCCCCCTACGCATACCCTTAAAGCAATCTACCACTGAGCTAGAAGTCCTTCCTGTGGTAACCCTGGTTTGCCAGGGAATTTGCTTAACTGCAGGATGCATACTAACAATTCCTTCAGATGTGTGCACCTTCACCACATCCGATGTCACCAGACATCACAAAACTTGATGGAATTTACAATCCTAGAAACTAACTTTGATTTTTTTCGGATAGTTGTAACAACACATCCGGCCTCTTTCCATCTATCTCTAAAGCAGGGGGACAGGACTTTGACAACATGGTGCGGTTAGGTAACAAAGGCTGTAGGTGAACCTACCATGCTGTAGTGAGTGCCACAAACAAATCCCTTCTTCCCTTGGACAGATATAGCACAAGATATCACTAGCTTTCCTATTTCGCACACGGCATAGCCCCAAGCCGAGAACGCTCGGATTCCCTTCCTCGATTTGCAACTCTCAACACCGAGAACGGGGTACGGGCCACTGTGAGGTCCTCTCTCTCCGTTCTTGTGGCGTGAAGAATCTCTCGTGTCGTCGGGGTGGTGGAGGACGCTGACGATGGCTCCCAAGAGTCTGGGGAACCAGATCTTCATCCCCCAGCGTTCACCAGAGACCAAGCAGCGCTCTTTTCATCCCTCACCTCGCTAGAGTAAAGGTCGAAGCGCGGCTCCGGTTGCCGACGCCATTTTGGACGGTACGTGTGACGCCACACGTTCAGCTGAAAGGGCAGCCGATTGGCTGGGAACGGCCGGGAGGCTAGGGCGCGCGAAGCCAAAAGGAACTACACTCCCAGACTTCCTTGCGCACACGACCGGCGAGCAGCGAGAGAAAGAGGACGGAGTTGGAGCTCGGACTACAACTCCCAGCAGGCTCCGCGACGCCCGTCCTTCCCTTTCAAAACTCGGGGGGAAGGGGGTGGGCGAAAAAAAAAATAAAAAAAGAAGAACGGGACGAATGGAGGCTTTTGAGGGCTCGTTTCGCAAAAGGCGGGAAAGGCGAACTACACCTCCCGACGAGCCGCGCGCGGCTGCGCCTGCGCTCTGGTCTCTGTCGCCATCTTGCCCCTTCTGAGGCACCGCAAACAAACCTAATTCCTGGTGTCTCCTAGTCTTGGCGGAGGAGCCTTTTAGATGAGCCCCGAAAGGCCGGGCAGGTGGGTGTCTCTCAGGCAGGGTCCGGGGAAGAGCTGGCAGCTTATCCTGGGTCTGGGGGCTCCGGGCCAGCCGTGGGGAGCCCGGCTCGGGGGCGCTCAGCCCCATCCTCCGTTGTTTCCTAACGGGACCGCGGGGCTCCTTCAAGTGGACCGAGGGGCGCTCCGGCACGCCTAGTGATGGGACATCGGAGGCGGAGGTCTAGGGTCCCCGGGGTGACTCCGGGGGCCGGCCGGCCGGCTGTCCGCCTTCCCCGGAGGAGCTGGCCAGCGTTGCCGAGACCCGGCTGCCGGCCGCGGGGGTGAGGGCTTGACATTGGGGACCGGCGCGGAGCGGCGCAGGCGGGGAGCCCGGGAAGGCTGCCCTTGTTGTGGTGCTGCGGAGGGAGTGCGTGTTTGGAGAGGGGGCGGGGCGGGCTGCCCGCTGACACCCGAGCTGGGCATGGGGGCGACTGAGTCGGTGCGACCCCCTCCTCCCGTCCACCGGTTCCCTGAGCGCGGTCCGGCTGCCGCCGCTCGGCTCGGCTGGCTTGTGCGGCCCCGCCGTGCACTTCGCCGCAGGGGGATGCTTTGGGATGCCGTGACGTGGTGCCTGATTTCGGGCGGTCGCCTGCCGCCTCCGAGGTCCTGTCGGGAGGCGGGGACTGGCTCGGGGAACGAAGCGGATTCCTTTGGCTCTGCCTCTTCCTCCTCTCCACCCCCTTTCTTTATGTCATCCTGCCAGCTGGGGCGCGCCGTCCAGTTCGGCTCGCTTGGGGTTGGTTCTGAGCTCGGAGGACGATGGGAAGTAGGGGGAAGGGGGGCTCCACTTGAGGCCAAGAGTTGGGCTTAGCAGCCCAGAGGAGTTATCTCGGTTTAGGGTTCGACTCTTAAGCTGGTTCATTCATTCATTCGTTCGCTCTTCTCGCCCGCTAACCATCCATTTATCAGTTTAGCAGATGTTTAAGGAAGGTCTGCTGTGTGTTCAACCAGTAGTGTGTGAACCTACCGGCTCTGAGTCTTTTTGTCCTCCAGGCTAGGGGATTCTCAGTGCGAAATTCCGGACCTCTCAACTTTGGATAACTAGTGGACTCATGACTGTTTTACTGCCAACATGTGAGAAAAGAGTTCTTTACTAAGTTCCATTTACCCAAATAACATGCTCTACCCTTGGCTTATTTTATCTTATAACTTGTTAGTAAGGAAAGTGGCAGAGGTCAAGTCGCTTGCCCAAGGTTGCACGTGCGGTACAAACCATCTGGCAAGTTCTATGCCAGCCCCCATGAAAGAACTTTGCATGCCCTGTTTCCTAATACTTACCACTGCAAACCTGGTGGAATTGCTTTTATTTTCATAAACCTGTATGAAGTGGGTTCAGACAGGCCAGTTCACCAGGATGAAAAGCTGGACCTGGAACCAAGTATTTGACTCCAGAACCCATGCTCTTCCCCTTTTAGCTGGATCAGGGTGCTCTCATGGTGGTTTGGTCATTTCTCAGCAGCCGCAAAACATGGTTATGAGGTATCGTTTCAGTTTTGCTTGGTAGCCCGTGGAGGGATCTCGAAGTGAATGGCCTGTTGCATATCCTTTGGTGATTTTGACTTGTTTTTCTTCTGATAGGGAGGACAAGCTCTTTGGGGCTACCAGACAGAAGCAGCAATGCCTGTTGTGTGGCCAACCCTTTTGGATCTCAGCAGGGATGAATGCAAACGAATTCTTCGAAAATTGGGTATGGATTTTGTTGTTACCGTCCCGAGCAGGGTCTCACTGAGTAGCACAGTAGCACTCACCTGCCTCAGCTTCCCAAGTGCTGGACCACAGCTGTGCTCCACCAGCCTACCTCACGGTGTTAGTCTTGTTGTTTTCTATTTCTCTGTAACCCTTTTCCTTTTCTGTGTGGGCCATGGCTGTTGGTGGCTAGCGCCCTCATCTTTTTCACTGTTTTCTCAGGGTCTGAAAAGACTTTTTTTTCTTTTGTAAATGAGATACAGGAGTCATAATGTCAAGGAGCCATGATAAATGGGAAACCTGGCTGTCGTGTGTTCCTTTTTTTAAAATTAACTTTTAATTTTCTTTTTTTTGTTTCATGTAAGCATACTACTAACTTTAGTAGATGTGTCTGTGTGAATCATGCCTTTTCTAAATCGTAAGCTAAATGCAAGCTGCCTATTTTCCCAATTACTTAATTACTGTAATTGATAAAACACACTTTATGCTTAAAGTTGACTATTTAATGTTTCTCCTTTCTACATTTGTAACAACCCTTTTCAACCAGCATTTAGGGAGAGAAGCAAGCCCTAATGTTAAGGCACATGTTTTGTGTGAGTGAACTGACTTTACCCTTGTGTGCAAAATGGTGTTAGTCACATCCCTTTCTTGTGAATATTGAGAGAAAAGCTGCCTAATCATTTGATATTTGGTTTAGAGTGAAAAAATCTGTGAAAAATGCTGTTTTAAATTAGGCCCTTGTCTTATTTACCATTGTAGCCTGAGGCTAGTGCACTAAATAGAATAAGTGACGGAATAATTTGAAAATGAGCAGTGACTATCAATTAAATAAAAAGCCCATCATTGTGACTGGCATGTGAGAATATAGAGCTTAAAGCAGCTACTTTTGAATGTACTTGTAGGCTACTAAAGTTTTCCTTCAGGGGAACTCTTTGTTGAAAATTCTATATGTAGGTCAGATGAAATTGTAGCTACTGTAGACCTACTGCTAATAACTTCTGCCCTTTTCTGTTTTTCCCTCCCCTTCTCCCCCCCCCCCCCCGCCCCCCGGATTATAAACTGCTTGACATTGTTTTAGCAGTTGGAAGAGGGCTCTTTTCCGGGGGCCAGTCTTTTAAACTTCCATGAAAACTTTTATCACTATTTTGAAGGTACTTGGCTGTACACAGGCACTAATGTAACCTGCTGTTGATTATGAAATTGAACTCCATTTCTTTCATAGTTAAAAAAAATGCAAGATGAAAAGATCACGAGGACAGTAAATTGGACTGAGGTTTCTGGGTTTTGAGAGCAACATAAAGTTAGTAATCTTTAAGTTTGCCCTTAGTTTTTTCCATAATGACGTGAGGTGATGTATGAAAATGACTTGACGATAGCACCCTATAAAATCATGACATCAAGGGGTTAATGTTTCGGTGTTGAAGAATGAACACCCCTGAAACAGCCCACGCTGTCAAGGTTACAGGTAGGTGGAAGGCTGTTAGGTACCAGGAAGATGCCACTTTATAAAAGTTATGTGTACCATTGTGTCTTAGCATGATGGGGCTCTTACGTCTGTCCTGCTACAGTCTCAGGATCTCAAGAGGGGGGTGCTTTCTTCTGTTTTCTGCACATCGTCTAAAATGCAGAGAGCGATGCTTTGCTTTTGGGTTAATATGCAGATTCTCCATTCCTGAGTATATCCCATGAACAAATCACTCAAGATATGCTGGTGGACTTAGAGAGCTTAGGGTCAGATTGACCTATTTTGGCGGCTCCCCTTGCCACATCAGATTGATCATCACTGAAGAGGATCAAATTGTTCTTCAGCTAGAAGAAGAGGTATCACAGAAAAAAAAAAGAGTTATCTCAGAACAAACTAAGGAAATAGACTTTAGGGTGCAATAAAAAAAATCAGCATTAGAAAAAAAATTCAAGTAAAAATAAAAACAATGAACGTGTCTGGGTTTTAGGCAGACGTGTGGGAGATACTGCCGGGTGCTGCTTCTGTGCTGAAGGAAGCAGCCGTTACCATGGCACTTCTGGCGCCAGTGACCCTTAGGAAGGTGGGCTTTCCTCCCTGGGTTGCTGTCTTGACCATGAACCTTTGGATTGCTTTCAAACCCTAGTTCCAAGTCCTAAGTCTAGGGGAGATACACACTGTCTCTGAGAATTGTTAGGTTAAGGGCTGGAGAGAGCTTGGCAGTCATGTCATGTCAGGATGCTCACCACTGCTTCTAGCTCCAGCTCCAAGGATCTCATGCCCTCTTCTGAGCTCCTCTGGCCTCTTTGGGCACCTGCTCTCACATGGCATACTTTCTCTCTCTCTCCCTCCCTCCCTTTCTCAGTCTCTGTCTCCGTCTCTCTCTCTCTCGCTCGCTCGCTCGCTTGCTTTCTCTCTCTCTCTCTCTCTCTCTCTCTCTCTCTCTCTCTCTCACACACACACACACACACACACACAAATTTTTTGGCTTTTGGTTTTTTGAGACAGGGTTTCTCTGTATAGCTCTGACTGTCCTGGAATTTACTCTATAGACCAGGCTGGCCTCAGACTCACAGAGATCCACCTGCCTCTGCCTCCTGAGTGCTGGAATTAAAGGCGTGAGCCACCACTGCTCAGCCACAAAATTTTTAAAAAGTATTGTTAGCTTAAAACTTTGTTCTTTTAGAAGCAGCTATAAATTGTTTCAATGTGGGATGCCAAACATTTTAATTATCAAGAAATTGGGGTGGGGAGTGCTGGAGAGATGGCTCAGCACTTGGAGCATTTGGCTACTCTTAGAGAGGGTTCGGTTCCCAGCACTGACATGGCAGCTCACAACCATCTGTAATTCCATTTCTGGGGATCCATGCTCTCTCTGGCATCAGACATACACATAAACATATATACATATAATCAAAATATTCATACACATTAAACAGAAAGAAGTCAGGCTAGACAATTTACGATACACTCATGGCACCAGTAGCAGCTAAATGCTTGCTACTTTTTGACTGCCTCTCCTTCCTTATCTTTATAACTCTTGAGTTGTAACTTAACTGACTTGGGGGCTTTATGACTAAAGTATAAATTGAAGTGGCTGATTGCTTTAAATGACATGGCTTAGGATGGTTTAGAATTTTATAAAAGTAGTGTAGCACATCTTTTGTTTTTGAGGCATATTTATTATCTGTGTGTCTATCTATCTTCTATCTATCTTCTATCTATCTATCTATCTATCTATCTATCTATCTATCTATCTATCTATCTATCTATCTATCATCCATCATCTATATCTATCTTCTATCTATCTATCTATCTATCTATCTATCTATCTATCTATCTATCTATCTATCTATCTATCTATCTATTTATCTATCGGGTTTTTTTGAGACAGGGTGTCACTATATAACTCTGGATTTCCTAGAACTCTCTCCCTAGACCAGGCTGGCCTTGAACTCAGAGATCTGCTTGCCTCTGCCTCCCAAGTGTTGGGATTAGAGGTATGCACCACCCTGCCCAGCTTCATTTTGTGTGTGTATATGTACACTTTTTTTTTTTTGTTAGTCACCGGGATGGCCCTGTAATGGAATGACCTCAGTATCCTATAAGCATGCTTGTGATTAAATATGAAGGAAGCTTGTGAGTTAGTAAAGATTCTAATGGTGACCGGACTGCTTACAGGGATGCTGGGAGTTTTTGTAGCTGAGGAAATGTTTCAGAGCCACAGTTTTGTGTGTTGGATATTGCCACGTCCTAATTTTGTGAATGACTTCTTAGTTGGCTTCAAATTAAGCTGGAAATATCAGAAATTTTGCCATATTAAAAGATTTCATTGCATTTTAGCCAGATATGGCATCTACCTTTAATCCCAGCACTTGGGAGGCAGAGGCAGGTTTTCTGAATTCAGGACCAGCCTACTCTACATAGTGAGTTCCAGGTCAACCAGAGCTACATTGTACATTATAGAACCCTGTCTAGAAAGAAAAAAAATATATATATTGCATTTTAAATTATGTTTTTATTTTATGTGTGTGTGTGTGTGTGTGTGTGTGTGTGTGTACACGTGAGATCTTGCACACATGCTGTGGGGTGTGTGTGGAGGTTAGGCTACAACCTTCAGGAATCAAGTTTGCCAGCTATGCTTGTCATATTTCTTCAGCTAATTCTGTTTTCTTTGAAACAGTACGTTTTTAAATAAGGCAGCACCTGCCTGTAATTCCAGCTCTAAGGAGGCAAAGGCAGAAGGATCAGGATTTAAAGCCAGTCCTAGCTACATATGTAAGAGTGTCTCAGAAACAAGCAGTAGAACCTGAGATAGAAATAGTGTTTTTGTCTTTTTTTCTCAAGCTACTTTCTTTCTTTAATTTGTTTCTTTATGGCATTGTTATTGTCTTAAACATTGGCAAAATCTAAACTATTATTCATTTTCTTCTGTCCTATCTACAATCAGTTACTGAGTTTTATCAAATAATTCTTTAAGGTGGGATTAAAGGATTTGCTTAGTCTAACCACAAATTACTTCTGTTTCCCTTTTTCTCTGTTCTCTTATATATGTGAAATAAAGCCTTTCTAACAATTTATCTGTCTATTTATCAGTCATCTATCTAACACATACATTAGACCTTGATTTTAATCATTTTGAGAATAAGGACTTTGTTTTATACCCTACAAATATTTAAATATTTTCCCTGGTATTCTGCCTTATATTCCTTTAGTAATTTGGTTTGAATTAGTGACTCTTGAACTACAGACAGTTTTACTTCCTTTAATGTAAAACTTTTCACAGTAGTTCTTGTTCCTGGAAGTTGCTGCAGTAACACGAAGCAGTCTCAGTTCTTTTGCTCTCTGTTCCTTCTGCAGGCATTCGTTCCCCACTCTGCACAAGGACTGCTCTCTCTCATCCTGTGAGAGCTTGATTCCAAACCAGACGCCTTCACCACTCTGTGCAACTGTGGTGATGGCAGTTAAATATTTGAGGGCAGGACCCAACACTCTTTAGTGTCTATATATTAGGACTCAACATTGATTTCTTGACTAGGATATTCCATAAGTATTTTAATGGGACATAAACATTTAGTATAGTGAGTTTTCAGCTGGCTATTCCTAATGCCATTTTTAAAAATCTCTTCCAGCTCTTGTCAGAGCTGAAATATATTTCTTGGACTTAGTATTTGCTTTTCGACTTTGGAGGGCAGGTCTGTGCTTTTGAATGACACCCCCTTCCGTGTCTGCATGGTGTGCAGTACATACTCAGCACGTGCAGGCTGATCACAGTTGGATATCGGTGGAACTAGACATTTCTGCTGCTTTTACTCAGCCCATTCCTTTATATAAGGCTTCCTTTAAAAAAATTTATCTTTAGTTTATTTGTGGATGTTTTGCTTGCATGTCTGTTTGTGCACTGTGTATGCATGGTGTCTGGGGAAACCAGAAGAGGGTGTTGGGTTCTCGGGAAGTGGAATGACAGACGGTTCTGAGTCACCATGTGGGTGTTGGTATTGGAACCCATGCCCTCTGGAAGAGCAAGTGCTCTTTAACTGTTGAGCCATCTCTTTTAGCCCCTTATGTCTCCCCCTGGCAGAGTTGAGAATGCAATGAACAAAGTGAGACCACAGTTGACTTATTGGCTAGTTTTGAGTCTGCAGGCTTACATCTATTATTACTTAACCCACATTTATTGGGTTTCTGTAGGCAGACAGAAGATATTTATCACAATGTGAGTGTGAAAATACTTCTAATTTGGATTTTTTTCTACCATTCTGGTTTGCTCCTATGTCTCTGTTTCATAGTATTAACGACTAAAACACATTTTTTTTTTACTTTGTTCCATTCTCTTGTTGGTGTTGTCTTGAAGGTGTAAGTCACAAAACAATCCCACACCAGTTTGGAATTATGATTAATAGAAAGGTTATTTATTTAAGGGGAAAACTTACAGATCACGGTCCTAAACAGCAGCCCTCTGAGCGACCAGGAACAGAGTCTGGCAGCTGAAGCTGGAGCCAGAAGCAAGAGCCAGAGCAGGGCTACTGCTGCTTTTTAAAGCAAAAGAGACCACGCCCAAGTGGGCTGGAATCGTAAAGGCTATTGGCTGAAGGAGCTCCCTCAGCCTTGTCTGACCTCTCTTGCAGCTCCATTCAACCAGAAGCTTAGGAGGGAACTAGGTATAGCTGAGGTGGCTGAACCTCTTTCTTTGTGACCTTTCTTTCTGGGTTTCTTGACAGCTTGCAGATGTTATGTTCCTAGAGAGCAAGGCCACAAGCACAAGGACTTAGCACGTGTCTGCATCCTATTTTTGATGCTTCGTTGTCCAAAAGTAGCGTAGAACCTAGAATTGGTGTGGGAGGAGACTACACAGACATCACACTGGGTGGTTGTGAGAGGCCTGCATATTTTGGGGGAAAGGCTTGAGGACTTTTGATTTATATATATGTTTTGCTTTTTTGTTCTGTTTGTTTGTTTATTTTGAGACAGGTTCTAGTTTAGCCTAAGTTAGCCTCAAAAAGTTATGATCTTCCTGCTTCACTTTCTGAGTACCAAGACTACAGGCATGTCTTTTCATGTCTGACTTTTGTGTTTGTATCTTTGTGTGCACATGTGCGTGTGTGGGTATTTGTATATTTCTTCACGTGTATGTGGAAAACAACAACCTCATATTGTTCCTTAGGCATCCCCATCTATTTTTTTTAATTAAAAAATTTTTTAGGGGGCTGGAGAGATGGCTCAGAGGGTAAGAGCACTGACTGTTCTTCCAGAGGTCCTGAGTTCAGTTCCCAGCAACCATATGGTGGCTCACGGCCATCTGTAATGAGATCTGGTGCCCTCTTCTGGCCAGCAAGCATACATACAGACAGAACACTGTATACATAATAAATAAATTAAAAAAAAATTTTTTTTAGGTAGGGTCTTTCACCTAGAACTTGTTCAGTAGTCTAGCTTGGCTTACTGGCCGGCAAGCCTGGGGCATCCTCCTATCTCTCTCTGTCTTCCTCAGCACTGGGATGACAGCTGTATACTGCCATATCTGCTTTTCATTTCCGTTTTTCTCCTCTCCTCTCCTTTCCTTTTTTAAAGTAGATTTTTATGGATTAAACTCAAGTGCTGATACTCTATGCCAAGCACGAGTCACCTCTCTTGCTTGTATTTTTTTGAGTTAGTGTCTTGCTACATATCCTAGGCTGTCTTTGAACTCTCCATCTTTCTGCTCAAACCTATGAGTGCTGGAATTACAGGCATGTACCACCCAGACTAACTAGTCATTTCTATGGTAGGTTTTTATGTTTAATTCCTTGGATGATAGTTTTTGTAAATGTAAAGATCTTAGATTAAAGGTATGGCCACCATGTCTGGCTACATTACCTGCTCTTCAGTAATATGTTCCTAAGCATTTTATACCCTTGATTTCTGTGAGACATTGTATAGTAAAGCAATATGAATGATGAAAGTAACACATTAATCTTTTTATTCAATAACATTTTTGAAAGGAATTAAAAATTTTGCATTTGGTTGATTTTGGATTTCTTGCCATGACATTTAATATTGCATAATTACATTTTTCAAAATTGAAGGCTTATTATGATCAAATAATTTTATTTTCTAGAATTGGAGGCATATGCTGGAGTTATCAGTGCACTTCGTGCACAGGGGGATCTCACCAAGGAAAAGAAAGATCTTCTTGGAGAGCTCTCAAAAGTCCTTAGGTAATTGGTCATGAAAGTTTTGGTGATGTGAATAAAAGTTTGATTTTTGCTCATTCTCAAATTGAAGAGCCGAGGTGTTCAGTGTGTCGGGTGCTTAGTGGCCCTGTTCCATTGTGTGCTTTCTGCTGTAGAAATGGGGAAACTTAGTCTCTGTCGTGTAACCCAGTGAGAGGGTTTGAGTCAGGTGTTTTTGGGCTCCTGGAGTGGGAGGTCCTTTGACAGAAGTGAAAGAAAGAAGAGCTGGTGCAACTGAACAGGACGTAGAGTGGTATTTACTGGAGGGGAAGATGACTCAACATGACAGTGGGTGCTGGCCACACTGTCACGGCCTTAACTCCAGCTGACTCCTTCTCCTGAGCTAGAGTGCCACTTGGATCCGTCCAACAACTCAGTGAGGGGCTCCTCGGTGCTTTATCTTGATTCATTTTTATGTCTGCTTTCTCAAAAAATGTTCGGCCTTGACTTGTTTGCTTTCTACATTTAAAGTCATTTTCTTCTTTTTTTTAGAAGTGAGAAGTGGAAGAGTCTCTTATTAATTAGCATTAATATAAGAATGTATTTAAGCAGATTCTTAGTCTTATTTTTTTGTTTACGTTTCTTCGTAAAGTCTGCTTTTAGTCTTTAAGTGTTATGATCCATGCTATAAATTTAGTGTTAAGTACTAAAGAAAATAAGAAGAGTGGTATTCACCTTATTGGGTATTTATGAATGGAATGGATGTAGTCTTTAAAAACTGTTTCATTTATCAGTGTTTAATGTATGTACATTCTTACCGTTGGTGACATAATGTAGAAGGCACCTAGGTGAAGTTGAGTCACGTGTCATAGCATGAACTCACAAGAAACATGTTATCTTGCCACTCTTATTGATTTTATTATATTCATTGGACTCTTACGCCTTAGAAAAGACCTTAGAAGACTTTCTTCTAAGTGCCCAGTCCTCCTGCCAGCAGCCATGAAATGGGAGGCTCTGAGCACCTGTTTTCTTGTCTATTAACAGGAAGCATTGCTAGTTACCATGGCCTGCAGTTTACAGGTGGGGAATCTGCAGTCCAGGCTGAGTTTGTCTTCCTGAGATCTCCAGATAAATAATCCGCAGTTACACAGAATCAGTATGAAACCTTTCCTGTAACCTTGAAACATTTGAAGATACACATTAGGCAAAGTAACTCTCAGCCCCAGAAGATGTTGACGTAAACCTTAATAAAAGTGTAGAGAAGAGCTGCCTGCTTGGCAGAGTTCTATAATGGCTATTTTTTTTCATAGCATCTCAACAGAACGCCACCGTGCTGAAGTTCGGAGAGCAGTAAACGATGAACGGTTAACAACAATTGCACATAAGTAAGCCATTAGTCTACCACCCTGGTTTTTAAATGATGTAGTATAAAGTAGCTCTGAGACAGTCTTCCTTTGGTGTGGCAGGCCCCTGAGTCTTTTATCTTAATAATATCTCTATACTCAGAGACTCTGCCCGTAGTGATTACTGTTTACTCCGTTGGTTACTTTTTGTTTTTGTTTTGCATTTTGTTAGGGAAGCTTAAAGTACTTAGGTCAAATCCTATTACAAGGCAATCTCTGTATAATCAAAGACCACTGGAAGCTCAGCTCAATACCAAGTAGCATGCCTCCTTAAATTGAAAGGTGCTTAGAGGTTTCTTGTATTGGTATTTGATATGTATATTGCTTTATAAATAGGCATTATAATTTTTATATGGCTCTAATTATTTCAGATATTTTGAGCTTCAGAAAAATAAACAAAATATATGTTCTTTTAAGAGATAAATATAACTTAATGTACTTTAAAAAGCAAACACACTAAAATTATGAAGGTTTCTTATCAAATTGTCTTCAGATTGTCATACCTGACAGATTGGGTAGAGGGTGGCAGAGGACTGAGCAGAATCCACCATTAGTTGCAGAGAGATAGTGCCTCCTGAAGAACAGAAAGGACCAGAAAGTAATCCTCTCAGTGATAATAGAAATTTCAAGTATAATTCATTTGTTCTGATTTTTATGTTTTAATATGACATAGAGCTAAAGGAGAAAGGAGCTCAGTGAGTCACCACAATGTGATGACGTAGGGCATTTGGCAGCATTTGCATTGATTACACAGCTCTGTTGGCTTCTTGTACTTGACTGTCCCTCATTTTACTTAACACCTAGAATGGGGTACTCACCTCTTTAACAGTGTAGTTTGACTGTTTTGCTGTTTGTTCTGTAAGTCTGAGATTTCTTCCATGGTAGGTATGCACTGTAGGAATGTAGAAATCCCTGTAGAGACAGTAGCATTTAGTTGTTAGGCTGACACAGCTGAAACACTCAAATTCAATGTGTCCCTCTTTGAGTTTACTTCAGACTTTTGAATTGGAATGCTTTAAATGGAGTCTGAATTCTAACTGGGGAACTGGTAATAGGAACCTGTGCTCGATACTGAAGTAGAAAATTAATACATTGGAAGTGTTCAAATGGTATTGTGGGTCAATGAGTTGTAAGTTGATGCTCGGTGTCATTCTTAAAGGATAACATTTATTTAGTCTCCTTTTCCTTTTTTCCCCTTTTAAGAATGAATTTATCCTTATATTTGGGTGAAAGACCAAGTTACAGGTATGCAAATAGGTTATTATTATTTCAGGCTTTTTAATGTATTTATTTCCAAATTGACGCTCTCAATTATTCAGGGGCACATACTCCATTATGAATTAACCATGCCCCTTGCTTCTCCTTCTTTTTCCTCCTCACCTTCCTAATACTGCCCGACCTTTAGCCATTTTTGCTGCTTGGGAATATCTCTAGTCAGAGGATGGGAAGGGAGAGGAGGTGAAAATCTTTATAACACATTTCACTGCTTGTTAGTTGGCCTGAAAAACATTTGGTGCAAGAATTTACTAGTGTTTGCTAAAATAATTTTTGGATAATATGCGAATTTCTTTAACCTATTTGACCTCTCCCTTTCCTTCCTCTCTCCATTAGCATGGATAATTGAGAGTTGGCGTCTTTCTACCTGTGTTTCTCCTCCCCTTCCTTTCTTTCTGATTTCTTTAATAAATGAATTTCTTTTTTTGAAAAGAGTTTCTTCAGTATATAATGAAAGTAAAACCTTGGGCTTTTCTGTGCTCAGATTCTGATGTTTTATACTGTAGTTTTGGTTTGACTGGGTACTTCATTTACTTGTTGAGCGCAGTAGTCAGGAATGAGGATGGTAACACTTTCTTCCCTTGGGTAAGCAGTGGAGACCCAGAGATGGCCTGTGAGGGCTTTAGTCTAAAACAACAAGAGGAATGCGTGTGAGCTGACTGCATTTCCTCATCCTTCTCCCTCCCCCACTTGAAATTGCTGTGTAGCCCAGAAGGAATGTTCTTGAAAGGTGATGGGAAAGCTGAGAGGACTGAGCAGGAAGGAAGGGTCCTGGACGCACGAGAAACTGTAGAGGCTTCTGTGCCAAGGCTTGACTGGGAAACTGAGTTCTTAGTTACAACAGTACTAATGCTTCACGTGTTTTGCTCAGGCCACTCTTTGCCCTCATTGTCTCTACAGTTAGACTAAAATGATAGTTTGGAGTATCAGATCTCTGCACTCTGCCCGCTGTCAGACATCCCCAGGATACTGTGTTTCTGTGACGGTGCAGCGTTCTCAGTGCTGCCAGCTGTCGCTCATTAGAGTGTGGCTTTCTTAGTGCAGGGTTTGCACCTTCCTTGTGGTCCTTGGACGACTAGAGGCAGGCGAATGTACAAACTGGGGGGACCTGTGAACCCTCAGGTACAATATTTAATTTCTGAGTTCTCCTAGAAGAGGACCTGTGCAGCTAACACATGTTTACAGACTCACCACTAAGGATAGGAGCTTTTGATCTCATTTCTCATGCTTCCGTGAGGGGACATTTGGCAGACTTACAGTTCTTCCTAAAGGTTGCAGTTATGCCTTTTTGACTGCAAGCCCCATCTTTCAGTAGCTATGTCCATGTTCCTTCATAGTATTAATCTTCCATAATTTCTGCCACCACTTACACATTGTGCCAGGTAAGTGTAGAGGAGTCACTTTGTGTGGTAAACTCACACTAAACAAGTTTATCAGTGACAGTCTAATAAAGTAATATCAGAATAGGAGTGCTATTATAGAAAATGGTAGCTTTTGGAAAGTTTTCTTCTAACAATCAGTAATCTCTTTTCTGTCTTTTTCTTGTTTGGACTATTCTGTTTCTGAACCAGGGTTAACATGGAACTTAAATATTCACGAGGTTACTGGGACCTTGGGAAGTCTGCCTTCCCTTGTCTTATGTAGGACTGCTTTAAATCACAAAAGAATTTAATATATTTTTCACAGTAACCTAACCGGATTTGCCAGCTTCTAGAAATTCTTCAGCCTAAATCCTTTTTTCTCCTCACTTCCTTCTTCCTTCCTTCTCTTCCTTCTTTCCTTCCCTCCCTCCCTTTTTTGAGACACTGCTTTGTTTCCTTTCAGTGTTTTGAGACAGGGTCTCATTGTGTAGCCTTGATTCAGTTCACTCCCTCTTGCCAAGGGGCGCGGGGGGGGGGGGGGGGGCTAACGGCTAAGCCTGTGTCAGCTGAAGCCTGTGTTAGCACTCCTTCCTGTCTTGCATACCCTAAGCTGTCGCTTGTTTCCTGCAGCAATTAGACAATAATTGCTCAATTGGTATAAATTGCCCATAAAATCTACTAGAAAGCTTTTATTCCTTGTGTTTATTTGACAAATAATTAGGGAGCATGATGATACATATTTGTTGAAAGAGACATTTATTAGTTGTGTAGCCGGAGGCAAGTTATTTAACTTCTCTGTGACTCAGTTTCTTATTCTAGAAAATGGAGATGCTGATACTGTCAACTTGATAGGATTGTTGAGAGAACTGAGTTAACAGACGGGAGATACGCAGAGCAATGCCTGCTATGTGACATGCCCTTAGCTGGTTTTAATAACACCATCACTGTCAACATCTGTCCACTGTCTAAGGCTTTGGGGTACTCTGTCTAACTCTGAAGAATCGTTGAATATAGAGTCGTAAGCACTAAGCTGGCCTGTAGAATCTGTGGTGGAATCTTGAAGAAATATTTCTGATTTAGTGAAGAAAATTAGTTGTGTCTAGATTACTTTTAAACCTTGACACTCATCATTAGGGTGTTTCATGAAGCCAAGTTAGCGATATGGCAGCTGTGTTTTGATATCTTAGCCTCTTGTCTGATTTCTGGAACAAAACTTACTCAAGAAGTCTAAAGCAGGGAGACTTAAGAATGTCTTAGAAAGAGAGAGAGGGTCCAGTTGCCTCAAGTGCCTTTTGGGGTACAGGGTACACCATACAAATAAAGATGAATAGTGGTGGATCTCTTTCAACAGCCTCAGTTCCGCTCTCTTGTTATAGCAGGAATCAGGAAGGGTGATAATATAAAAATGCAGTGAATATTAATCAGCGACACCTGCCTTCATGTACAGCCGCTTCTCTCCTACTAACTCCTCTCGTTTACTGCCTCAGTTTTCCGTGTTTGAAAGCCTTTAGAATCTCTGGCCATGCGGGCAGTTAGGAAATTTTGCAAAGATTCATTGACTTCCACCTTTAACTGTAAAAAAAAGTCTGATTCTTAACACTATCAGTGCTTTTGCTTTCATGTATAATTACAAAATTAAGCTCTAAAAGTTAATTTTATTAGTAGAAATATTTGTTTTCATTTGCAAAACCCAATTTCATAAAACTAATACCAATTTTTATTTTCAAAGCATAGAAAAAGTTTTCATAGTTATAGTTATTCAGACTAAAGAATAAAGTATGTAAGACCCTCAGTGTGTGGCATTCCTTGAATTTAATTGTACCTAAGTTTGATTTTGCTTGCTTAAAATGAAGCCTCTCGAGAATTCAGGGCACTTTTTAATCATTTAAAAATTGTGTGTGTTTGACTCATTTTTAGCAAGTGCGCACCCTTGTAGCAGCATTTTCTCTTTTGTTTAGTATGTCTGGACCTAATAGCTCTTCAGAATGGTCCATTGAAGGGCGTAGATTGGTACCACTGATGCCCCGGCTGGTTCCCCAGACTGCCTTCACTGTAACAGCAAATGCTGTGGCCAACGCAGCTGTCCAGCACAATGCGTCCCTTCCTGTGCCTGCAGAGACAGCCAGCAAAGAAGGTAAGTAGGAGCGCTGCTGCTGGGGGCGGCTCTTCGCAGGGCTTTCTGTCTTTTTAGTAAGTGCTAAAAATTATGAGATTGTTATATCTTTATCTGAAGCTAGAAACTGCCAGGTTTTCAATCTCCATCAAAACCAGATTTCTTTACTTCAAAGGGAAAATTATCTTAATCACAGAAAAAATTTTCTCCGATGGAATTTCTGGTTTATTTTGTTTGGTTTGGGTGCAGGTTGAGGTTGTCCTTTCATCTCAGCCTCCCTGCTGTGAGTGCAGACAGGGCCACCAGGCCTGTGAGTGTCACTTGTTAGAGGTGAAAGGAAGGACCTAGGGATGGCACTAGAAAATAGACAAGGTAGCAGAAGTACCTGCTCAGCTGATAGCTCTAGAAAAATAAAACTGTTTTTGTCTTTGGAATCAATGGTACATGTAGGCTCGCTGTTCCAGTCAGTGAGCACTTTCTTACTGTCCCTTAATCGTGTGATTGACATGCTTTAACCAATCTTTGCATTTTCTCACCAAGGTGGCACTAAATTTGAGAGTGTGCTTGGATCAGAAGCTACTCTAAAGTCAGTGTGTTTGCCAGATTCCTTTGAGACATGGTTTGTCTTGTCTAGTGGTGAGACAAGTTTTGTGTTGAGTGAGACAGTTGTCATTCCTGGCCCGGCTTGGCTCTGTGCCAGAGAAAGCTGCATTTTTCAGGGAGGCAGTTATCTGTGCAAACTCAGCTCTGCTGGGTTCCTGTTTTCTTCTTTGTTGTAGTTATATTTCTTCTCTTCCCACGTTGACCTTTTTCTTTTGCTAGTTGGTAGCATGGGAAGAAAGTTGGATTTTTAATAGTAAAATTGGTGTTTGGATCTGAGTTTGTCATTTTCTAGCTCTGTGACTTTCAGCAAGTCTTATCGTCTGGGCTCCTCATCTTTAAAAGGGGGTGGAGTGTGAGAGTCGGTGACGGTGATGGTGACGGGAAAGCACTCGGGGCATGGTAGCTCCAGGCTGTCGTTGGTGTTCTGAGTGAGAAGGAGGTTGGAATTTGATGCTGTCATTAGTTTAAGTTATTCTTGCACTTGGTTGGCAGATGACAGAAGAGTCACTTGTTTCTCCTCCTGTACGTGCTTTGGGAATTGCTGTGGTTAGGGAGAGTTAGCCTCGTTGGTGCTGCTATTGGTAATAAGGAGTACCTCAGGTTTGTGTCTGTCCACCACTTGCTGTTATGAGGAATGGTTTTCCTTTTTCTCAACATAGGTTTAAACTTGATTGCTTTGTACTCCCATTCTCCGCCATTCTGTTACCTGCTGACAAGCTGGTAATACTCGAGAAGACTTATTCAGTGATTTTCAAAATAGTCTTTAGCCCTTGAGTCTGGTACCTTGTACTAGCATCTAGCTTCTGATCACATGAGAATGGTAAAGTTGGCCTACAAGAAAAGCAGTTTCTCTGTATGTCTCTGGACAGTTGTGGTGAAAGTTAACAGCAAACTTTCTTTCTTTTTTTTTTTTTTAAATAATTTCTTCTGTAGTGGTTTGCTATTCCTACACAAGTACCATGTCAAACCCAACCTTTCCCCCTGTTCCAAGGGCAGCTTAGCAATGGCTAAGTCTCCAGGTCCTGCCAGTCCTGCCTCCATGTAGTTGTCTTGCCAAGCGGAAGTACTGTACCTGTCAACAGTAAGTGATGTCTCAGTGTTACCAGGCCCTCTGGACAAAACGCTGCAGTCTAAGCTTTGCTTAGACCTGCTTTTCTGGAATCAGTCACAGGTCACAAACTGTTTTCAGTGGTTAGTTTTTGACGGTTCTAAAGACTTCTTCTCTGTATATGTGACTAGGTATTGGCTCTTTCCTCAGTTCTGGAATTTGAGAAATGCCATCATTTTTTGCTCTGTGGGAAATCTGCCTTTGCACAGTACTGTCCTAGCCATCCTCATCTTTGACGGCTGCGTAACACAGACATGAGTAGGGACTGCAGGCATGTGCTTATGTGCCCATTCGGTGCTTCCCTGAATTCCAGTCTTTGCGTTGTCTTCTTGACTTACTCTACGTATCATCAAGCTGTCTTTGTACTGTCACCGTCTTTCTAGAGGCTACCGTTTATATTTCCAGTTGTCATAATCTTTAGGAAAGTTTGAGCTCCTGATTCTTCTCTGCACTAAACAGCAGTCTTTCCTGAGACAGAATCTCACTGTGTAGCCCAGGCCGGCCTCAGGCTTGTGCTCCTTCTGCTTCAGCCTCCTCAGGGCTGGCTCACGGCTCTGCTCCCATACCTGGCTCACAAGAACAGTTTTGCTTCTATCAATGTCTCTTAATTTTATTTTAAAAACTGTTTCATGTTTTATTTTGTTTGCTTTGCATCATTAGTATTTGATTTTAGTTGGTTTCAATATAGTAATAAACTGAATTTTCTTATGGATTTTAGAGGTGACATTTTCCTTTTTTAGACAGGTTTTTAGGTCATTGCCAGTCCTGTATAGAGTCTAAAAATTGAAGCTGTTAAAGACTTACATTTTATTACCAATTCCATGAGTCATACTATGTAATTCTTATGTGTGCTCTGTAGAAATTTCCCGTGTATATTGCTTTGTATATTTGTCATATAACTTTTATAAAAATAAAGAATTGAGGTTTTTAGGTTATAAAAAATGCTAAGAACCGTGGACTGTTAAGTTCATCTCAGGTTTCTGTAGATTTAACCAATGTGGTCTTAGAAATGACTGTCAGGGCCTAGTTTTTAAAAATCATTTTTAAAACTACACTTAGCGAATCTCAAACATGAAGAAACTATCTCACAAAGTAATGCACTTTCAAATTACATTTTATACTCAAAAGCAATGTTAGTTTTTATTATTCATTCACCGTCTTTGTGCAAGTCACTGTACCAGAGAGACCAAATAGACGTTGTCATTCTTGTCCGAGAGCTCGTTAGACAGTCATATTGTCACGTGGTAAGTGGCACAGGAGAGGGTGTACAAAGTGCTTTATGTGCTTACTCAGAGGAGAAAGGGGAGGCTTACAGGGTGATGTTAGCAGGATGAAGAAGAGGTCTTTGATAGACAGACTCTGATAAGAGGGTGCTGAAGCAGTTTTGGGCAATGGTGAGAAGCTTAGTTGATCACAATTTTAGGGGTCACTGGGTTAGGATGTTGGTATTGTGTGCCTGAAAAGATAGGATTCCTTGAAGTTTGGTCTGGCAGGGACTTTTGGAGGATAGGGAAATAAATACAAACTTAGGGGATTTTAGGTTGTGAAATTTCCTGATTTGCTGTAGCATAGACGAGTGTAGAAAAGAAGTGTGAAGATGCAGGAGCATCTTTTAGGAGGTTTTTTGATAAAATACAGAAAAGAGACAGGAAGCTCCCAGTGGAGGAGTAGTTTAAGGAGAAGATGGTGCATGTTCAGAGAAACAACTTTTCTGAGGGAAAGTTGTAGAACTTGATGGTAGACTGGGCATAAAAGAAAGGGAGAGGTGGGACCGCAGAGATGGCTCAGTGCTAGAGCCCTGACTGCTCTTCCAGAGGACCCAGGTTCAATCCCAGCACTCCCATGGCAGCTGACAACTGCCTGTAACTCCAAGATCTGACACCCTCACACAGACATAAATGTAGGCAAAACACCAATGCACATCAAATAAACATTAAAATAATTAAAGGAAAAGGAGAGGCAAAGATTGGCACAGACATTTTAACAATTAATATGTAAGAGGCAGTTCTAGTTTTGTGTAAGTAGGAATACTATCGTTGTCTTTCAGGTGTCAGCTGTTCAGATGAAGATGAAAAACCCAGAAAACGCAGGCGGACAAACTCTTCTGGTTCTTCTCCTGTGGTTCTGAAGGAAGTTCCAAAGGCTGTCGTTCCGGTCTCGAAGACTATCACTGTGCCTGTGAGTGGCAGTCCCAAGATGAGCAACATCATGCAGAGCATTGCCAACTCCTTACCACCCCACATGTCACCTGTGAAAATAACTTTCACCAAACCATCCACACAGACGACAAACACAACCACACAGAAGGTATGTGGTGGAGGGGCTCCCAGTCGCTCTCTCTTCCCGTAGTGTGCGTTAGAGTTGATGGGCGCTCACGCCTCTCGTTTAATCTGCACAGAAGGCATTGCGATAGGTATTACCATCCACTTTTTAAAGATGAGGCTTAGTTGCCAGATGGCTTGTTCAAGGTGACAGCTGTCACGTCTGCTTCTAGACTTACGTTGTATTTGATAATTGTAATGCTGTTTTGAAACAAACTAGAAAAGTTTTAAAGTCTTTGTTTATGTGGTCTTGTGCTTAAGACACTTTTGCTTTGCCAATAGAGTTAGGGAAGAGAAGGGGCATGGGTAAGGGAATAAATGTATTCTCCCTTTTATTCTGTGTGTGCTGTCATGCATCCACTTCCAACCTTGTTGCTGGTGCTCTGTCAATTCCATGTTCTTGCAGTCCCCAGTCTTCACACGCTAGTGTCGATTCTGGTGACCTGACGCTGATTTTACACCTGCGTTTCTCTGGTTTCCTTTTGAGCATCTTTCTGTTCTTCCCTTTTTATTAGATTATTTATTTTACTGAAGCATGTCCTTTAGGAGGTTCCCAGTATATTAGTGACTGTGAAGTTTTTTGAGACCCTGTGTGTACAAAGGGAAGCTTCCCCTGAGAGTTTTAAAGACATTGTTCACTTGGCTTCCAGCTTCCAGCAGTGTTCTTGAGATGCCCAGCGCCATTCTGTTGTTTAGCTTCTACTTTCACCTTTGGAGACTCTGTGGAGTTGCCCTCAGGTTGTCACCAGAGCTTTTATGCTGCACACGCCTGCCTTCAGTCCTCACAAGTTCTTGGGCTAACTCTTTGATGTCCTACATTTCCTTTGTGGGCCACTTGTGGAACTTTCTGAATTGATCTTCTGATTTGCTCTTACTATTCATTCCTATTTTCCATGTCCGTCCATTCCCCCTCCCCCCACTGTAACAGTGGCTTGGCGTATGGGTTTTGAAATCTAGACTTCCTTGATTTTCATCCAGCTTACCATTAGCTTTTTTGACCATGGGGAAACTAAATTCTATTACCTAGGCTTTCTCTGTGAAATAGAGGGGGAGAGCCCAGTGTGTCTATAAGAGCTTTGGATATAGCAAGTAATATATGTGAAGATGTTAGAAGAGGCCCTAGCATGGTGAATGTGTATCACCACTTTCTGTACCCTTGATTAGTATCCTGTAATACTTGCATGGAATTGTTCATTTTTGCTATAATATTCTGTTTTTCTTGGTGAAATGATCTCACTATTTTGTTCAGTCTGACTTGTGACTCACTATTTAGCTGCTGCTGATCTGAATGCCTGATTGCATTAACATCCTTGGCAACCATCATACTTCAAATTTCTAATAACTCTTCCTTCTTCTGTTAGATGGCCCTTGTTTTTCTTTTTAAAAATAATAGCCTGCTTTTTGGTAGGATGATTGTATTCTTTTATTTGATTATATTTATAAGTCTTTTGGTTTGGTTTTCTTTTTTCATGTTCTTTATCTTGACTAGTTCATTTTATTACTTGATGTTTTTCTTTTCAGAATTTCCTTAAGCATCTGGCAGTCAGCTTATATATGAAACTGACATTAACTACCCTGTCCCTCTGCTACTTGTCCTTAGGGTGGACAGGTTCATCGGCAAGAATCTTCCAGTTTCCTGCTTTGAGTATTATAAACTTGACTCCCAGTACATTAGAGTCAATGTGGAAGTAACTGTGTTACATGAGATAGTAAATGTTTCTGAGTCTTAGCTCAGGGACAAGAGTAAAGCCAGGTCAGAGATTATTACAAGAGTTACGTAGGTTGAATATTTAAGATGTGCCACAGGACATGTACCTAAAAATGCGAGCTCTTTTGCTTTGCAAATTGTTTTTGGAAGTCAACATTTCACTAATAATAACGAACTATTTCAAATGTCTGAATCTATTGGTTCACTGAAACTTACCCACTAGTACGTTGAAATTAACTGTCTTTGATGAGTTCAGTGTTTAATTGAACATGTTTGCATTTTTACTTGGTTTCAAGGAAGCATTTCTGAAGGCCACTTTTTATATGGTGGTATGGAATCTCTTTTCTTTTTGTAGGGGTGTGTGTGTGAACACAGGGACTTGTATATACTGGACAAGTGTTCTACCTCTGAGCTGTATCATCCCTAGCTCCATCCTAAGCTGTCCTTGACACCAACTGACTATTATACGACTATGCTTCAGGTTGTTAAATCTTACTTCATTTTTATCTATGAAGTTTGTTAAGTAGTTGATGTTATAAATTACAAGTTTATTTTCTATTTCTCCCATAGACTACTGAGAATAGCTTAGATTTCTGTTTTATTCATTACAATATTCCCTAGTATTTTGAACAGTGCTTTAGCTATGCTAGATGCTAGTTAATATTTGTTGAATGAATTAATTAATGAATTAATTAATTAATAAATGAACAAATCAGTCCACACATAAGTAGATCTGACCCAGTACTGTCTGGTCATTTTCCCCAGAGCTGTGTGTATCACTGGCCCTCTGCTAACAACTCCTTGAACCTGTTTCCTTTTAAAACAAAAGTTACAATAGTTCTTCTTAAGAGTTACCAGGAGAATTAGGTGAGATTATTCACCTAAAATAATTATAGCCTACACAGTGAGTGCTTAATAAACATGGCTTCACATCATTAACTTCCTAATCTTCTTTGGTAGATTTACGTGAGAAAGGTTTGTAACAGATGGGGCTCCCTGTAAGTGGAGTCTGGGTGCTTTGTTTTCACTTTCTCTTCTTCTTTCTCCTTACTGACTTTTTTGTGTCGTTAGGATTTTGAGGGGAGGATGAGTATTACAGGTTGTCGGACTCATGCTTTTAAGAAGGCTCATTTCTGGCTGGGCGGTGGTGGCGCACGCCTTTAATCCCAGCACTCGGGAGGCAGAGGCAGGCGGATCTCTGTGAGTTCGAGACCAGCCTGCAGCCTGGTCTACAAGAGCTAGTTCCAGGGCAGGCTCCAAAACCACAGAGAAACCCTGTCTCGAAAAAAAAAAAAAAAAAAAAAAAAAAAAAAAGAAGGCTCATTTCTTTCCAAATTCATGTATAGGTTATATCATGAATCTTCAGATTTAGAGATTTAGATTTACTTGTGTTTTAAAAAATAATCATTTAAGGCAAATTAAATAAAAACTAGGACTCATTTATTCCACAAATAACTGCTGAGCATCTGCTGTACTCCAGTTGTAAGGCTGTGCTCTCCTACGTCACTCCTCCTCTGACATCTGCTTTAAAGCCTTCTGGACAATTAGAGAGTGGCGAGGACTAATAAATACACTTTCCATGCTTTGTTTTGTTTTCTGTTTTCTGGGTAATTGGATTTAAAAAAAATATTTTTATCCAAGGTTGTTGTCCTAATTGTATTTACCTTGGATTTCTTACACTTTGTATTTAAGTCAACTTAACAATTAATTATATAGTAAAGTGACTTTACATTAAGTATAATTGTTTCTGATTATGTAAACGGTATTCACATTTAAATAAATAGGTTGTGAATTTTCAGCATAGGTACATTTCCACGTATGTGACTATGCCTCATTTAAAACAACATTGATGCAGCACAGATGCAAACAGCAACAGAATATAGCTTTATGCTTTCATGTGCTTGATTGATATTTTTCATTCTGTCCTTAGGGTGCAAGTCCCAGCACTCTTAAGGAGTTTTTGTGAGTGCTAGAAGGTCAGTAATTTGAATTATGGCCTGAAGAAACACTGTCTGGTTCACTTGGCTTCAAAACCTTTTAATCTCCCCTGTTTAAAGTTTAAAGCAACTTTAAAGTGTAAGTGATTTCTCCAGGGTGGAACTCAAGTTCGGGAAGCAAAGCCCTGTACAGATCAGAAATCATTTGTGTATTGAAATCTCAAAGTATGTTTTATCATTTGTATCTGTAATCTACATGTGCTTCTGGAGACCCTAGATTTATTCTTTCTTTTTAAAAAATTTATTTATTTATTATGTATACAATGTTCTGTCTGCGTGTGTGCCTGCCCACCAGAAGAGGGCACCAGATCTCATAGATGGTTGTGAGCCAACATGTGGTTGCTGGGAATTGAACTCAGGACCTCTGGAAGAGCTGCCAGTGTTCTCAAGTGCTAAGCCATCTCTCCAGCTGATTTATTCCTTCTTAAGTTAGAATCCTGCCTTTCTTCTGAAGTTTCAGATACTTGAGCTGTACATACTTCCTTCTCCCTTTCCTGCCAGGCCTGGAGAATCCTCTTGTACCGCAGCCATCGGCATTGTGCCTCTTGGAAGCTGTGGCTAGTGCTTCAGGATTGGCAAAAGTGAAACCAAATTGCCTTTAATACCCTATTATTGTGGGTCTGGTAGCTGTGGATTCTTTGCCTACTCAGGGATATCAGACTTAGGCAGGGAAGGAAAGAACATGTTTCTAATAAAACAAACAGTATATTCCATATTGTTTCTGGATAGAAGTGGTCTACAATGCTTTATTCGTATCCATCTACATTAAATAGGGGCAGTGAGCGTCTAGTAAGCACCATTTGTTAGCTGTCATATTGACCACCTGCTATGTGCCTAGTAGATGCTTCAGTGATTGTATCATCCAATCCTTGTCTTGACTTTGTAAGGTTGGAATTATTATCCCTGTTTTATAGAAAAAATAAATTGGAGCCTAAAGATTTTAACACGTCCGGGGCCTGTCATTTGAAAGTGGCAGAGGCAGGGTGCTCTAAGTGCAGGCTCATTTGACTCTGAAGCGTATGACCTATTGGCGTATTGGTGCACTTGTCAGTTTGTATAATAGTACTGCATACTGTTTGCTACTCCAGCCTGTGTGTGCTTACACTCACCAGCTTTCTCCACATGTCTGCTTAAACAGCAGACTCCTTAAAGTACTGGACAAGTGCTCATGTCTTAAGTTCTTTGTTACACTGAAAATATGCAGGGATGGTATGGTTTATGTTTCCTTGATGTGGATACCAAGTACAGACTCACTCAGAAAATATTTGACTGATTTAACTTCAGATTTTCTTTAGGACCATTGTAAAACTGAAAGAATTTCTCCCATAACTTCTTTGGATTTTTTCAAAACAATTTGTTCTGTCCTAGGTAGGCACAAATGATTATAGTGAAAAAACTGGGTATTACTATTACTTACTCACCCCAAAATAAAGCTGCGATGCGCACCACCAAAGCATAAGTAGTTTTTATGTTCTTCACTGTGAAATGGGGATAATAATAGTGTCTGTGTCACGGGATCAGGGACAACTAACTAAAATGTACACATAGCAGCTCTGGGAGCTTTTCTTGGTTCTGCTCTAGGAACTCCACAAGTTTCAGTTTCTCTGCTTGTCAGAATAGTTTGAATCTGATCACTTCCCTTCCTTTCTGATAACCCCCAGCCCAGGAGACTGCTGCCACTTCTCTTCTGGCCTGCTGGAGTCGCTTCTACTTTGCCTCTCACTTCATGGCAACGGGAATGATCTTTTTAAATAGATATCACACCTTGTTTCTGTGCTTAAAATCTTCCCATGGCTTAATTGTTCTTAATATGAAATCCAGATACTTTAGTCTGGCTTTCATATTGATCACCTTCTGCTTATAACCCTCTTTACTGTAGGCTTTCTGCACTGCTTTCCTCTCTGTCTTCAGCACACCAGGTGGTTCTGGCCATGGCTCTTTTATTTCTTGCTGCTGTTCTCTGAGTTGCACTGCTGCTTACTCTATGGTCTCTCAGCCTTACTGGCTAAACCTGGCCTTCCAGGCTGGGAGCACATCCTTCTAGTCCACTTAGAAGGTGTAACTAACGGTGGTCACCACTATGTCTGCTGGTTTTCATAGGAAGTCCTCGTTTGTCTGTGTCTGCTGTTACTGCCTACTGTGGATGTAGCTTCCATCCACAGACAGATACGTTTAAAAAATAGATTCAGTTTTGAGAAGTTTTAGATTTACAGAAAATTTGTAGAAGTTGCATATTTTACACCTCTTTCCCTGTTAATATTTTTATTTGTATGATGCATTGTTTTAACTTACAGTAATAATGCATTATTAATATTAACCTAAGACCATAGTTTATTTGGTTTTCCTTCCTGTCCTTTGTTCCAGGATCCCCCCAGGATGCCACATTCTGTTTGCCTGTCTCCTTAGACACTTCTCACTGTGAAGGTTTCTCAGATTTTCCTAGTTTGTTTTTTTTTTTAAATAACTTTGACAGGCCAGGTGTTTTAGTTAGCCTCACTCCTAGACTTTGCTTGATGTTCTTCTCCTTATTAAGTAATAAGGTTATGAATGTTATGGAGGAAGATGACAGAGAAGTATTGCTGCTGGCATGGCGTGAGCTGTCAGGACTTTCCATTGTCTGGTCCTCCATCACTTCTCCATGGTTGTGTGCCTTATCAACGCCAGTGTGTCCCATAGAGGATCCAAAGCTTGCTTTTGTCTTCAGAGCCATTCTTTCCCACTCCCCATGCCACTGCGCGTTTGTCTAAAGGTTCATACCGCGTTCTGGTTTCTGCTGAAATGTCACCTTACAGAGAGCTCTTGACTGAGAAGTTTGTACACTCTAACCGTCCTTCTTTCTTTACCCTGGCTTATTGTCTTTTCCATTTGTTTCTACATGTCATGTATGTTTTTATTTCTCTCTCTGCACTAGAATGTGTACTCCATGCAAGTGAGTTTTGTTCATTCTTGTTTCCTCAGCGTCTAGAACCATGCCTGGCACATAGTAGATGCTCAATAAGTATTTACAGGTGAACACATCTCCAGATTACTTGCTCATGTGATGGTGTGGATTCATTCCCCGAATGGTGTACTGGGATGTTCCCAGAGCCAGCCACATCCTGCCAATACTGAACAGTGCCTCTTAAATTACTTGCTGGAGATTGGTGTAGTTTTGATGATTGCCGGTAAAGGAAAGTGTTCATATAAGTTCAATTAACTGTATATTCCTCTCTGTTGAATTGTTTTTCCTATTGCAAAACTAGTTTTAAATTATATGAGTTTAAATACACTGATAGTATATAGTAGGTACATGAAAATAACTTATCTTTCCTCCTTTAGGTTATTATAGTGACCACATCACCAAGTTCAACCTTCGTGCCCAACATTCTCTCCAAATCCCATAACTATGCAGCAGTCACTAAGCTTGTACCAACATCAGTCATTGCATCCACAACTCAGAAGCCACCTGTTGTTATAACTGCATCCCAGTCCTCTCTGGTCACCAGTAGCAGCAGTGGCAACAGCAGTTCCACGCCATCACCTGTTTCTAGTACAGTTGCAGTGACAGCTGTGGTGTCTTCCACACCGTCTGTGGTCATGTCAACAGTAGCACAAGGTGAGTGGAGAGTCACTGTTTAGTTCTGTCCCTGTGGTGGGGGACTTTTGAAGACAACAGGGAGGGAGGGAAGGAGGGAAGGAGAGAGGAGGGG
>NC_022023.1:1713267-1766448 GCF_000317375.1 Microtus ochrogaster
AGAGAGAGAGAGAGAGAGAGAGAGAGAGAGAGAGAGAGAAAGTGTATTAGGTCAGCGAAGACTTCCCTGCTCACCCTCCCTTAGCCTGAGAACGAAGTGTTTGCAGTTTTCTCTTCTCTGTACCTCCTGCACCTTGTTCTGTCCTTTCTAAGTTCTTCCATTTATAAACATGGAAGCAAATAGACACACACTTAGGCTTTTCCTTAGGGGAAGGTTCACAGCGTATTGTACATGCTGTTGTGCATGTGTGATTTGGTATTTGAAAGTCTGGTGCTGGTATCATAGAGAGAGGTGTGAATTGGTATGTTTTCTGTGTGTTTGAAAACAGTTTATTGTTAGAGGATTGCTCCTTATTTGGTTCTTCTGGATTTTTGCTCAAGATCCCAAGCTGTAACTAACTTTTTGGTCATCTCAGGTATGTTCTTTTGCTCTCCAAAGACCAAAGAATGGGCCGTTGCAAATTAGTTAGGTTGGTTGCATTTTTTATTCTGTTGCTACCTTCTCTTACGTGGCAAGAAATTTTTTTCTTTCATTTTGTGGTTTTCCTCATGTTTTCTATGGGTATCATGAATTCCTTTCACAATAGTGTGACAGTCTTCTGCTGACCTTAGATCTCCTATCTCGAGCCTGTTTCAGCTTATGCAGTACGTTGCTTCCAATTATGTTGTACCTGCTGGTATTGTTTCTTTCATTATTTTTAGACCAGCTCTGAAGAAATCTCTGTTCTCCTCTCTTACTCCATAGGGTTCTGTCCTTGTCAGATTCCCTGTCCTCCCAATTTTATGACTGTCCACATTTAACATCTGAGCAATGTTTGTTTTTAAAGTCTTTAAAACTTGAAACCAGTGGATTCAGGAATTCTAGAGAACAGTAGAAAAACAAAAAAAAAAAACCAGTCTACCAGTTGCCTGCAGTAGTATTGCAGTACACTTCCTGTTTAATAGTCTGGCCATGTTGTTAATGTCTCTGTAATAGACAGTTCCTACTCCATTTGATAGCATTTTCTTACAGTTTTGCATCATTGACATGTTTCTAGTTTCTAGATCACTTTAGTTATTTTCATCGTTGTTTAATTCTGTTTCTGTTGAGCCATTTTTTACTCACTTTTCATTTAGATTATTTCCTGGTTTTAATATTCTAGATAAATGTCTTTGTGAATTTTACTGGGCCCACCAGCACTGGAGCAAGAGTCTTCAGTGGGAATAGGGGAGCTTCTGGGAGGGTTCTCAGTGCACATTTTATCTTCTTGAACATTGTCTTAGATTATCTCACCAATGCCTGGTCAATAGTAAGTCTTTGTTATCTTTGTTGATAGAACAATGTAAAATAAAACAGAACATTATGGGGGAATAATTTCTTTCCTTTTTAAAAAGCATTATTTATGTCATTTGTGAATGTGTTTTTGTATATATTTGTGTCAGTATGTACATGCATGCCATACATGTGGAAGTCAGGAGACTTTTGGGAGTTGGTTCTCTCCTTCTACCGTGTGGGTCATAGGGATCCAGCGCAAGTCCTTAGGCGTGACAGTCTCCTTTATCTGTGGACCCATCTCACACAAGAATAATTTCTAAGATTTAAAACAAATGGAACTGTGTAACTAGTATGCTGTCCCATTCCTGCTTCCTTCCTTTGTTATTTTCTTAAACACACAAAATTTGAGCAGTGCTCTTACTTTCACGTGTTCCCTTCCTTCACTTACACTTTGTGTGCGTGCGTAGGTGTGCGTGTGTTACAGTGTGGCAGGAGGAAGACAGCTTTGTGGAGTTGCTGCTCTTCTTCCGCCTCTATGTGGGCTTTGGGGATCAGATCAGAGCATCAAGCTTACACAGCAAATGCTTCACCCACTGAGCCGTCTCTTTGGCCCAACTTTACAATTTCTTACATAAAAACGGTTTTGGGGTGTCATTCTTTCCCTAAAGTTCCTGTTGCAGCTTTCAACTATTTTATATTGTATTTGGTATAATGAAGTATTTGAGGCTGGGTAACTTTATAATGGAAAATGGTTTATTTTGGCTTATGGTTTGAAAATCTAAGCTCAAGAACTTACATCTAGTGATGTACTTTCAGAGCTTCAGGAGAGTACACAGCGGTCACATGGCAAGAGGAAAGGAGTGCAGTGCATGTGTGTGCCTTCTCTGAGTGCTTTTTCTCTTAAAAAGCCACTGATCCTCAGTCTACCATGCTTAGTTTTATGGTGTTCTAAAGGCTCTGTTCTAAACTGTAGTCATTAAGTCAGTTGACTTTTCCAGCTTTTTAAGACTTTACATTGGGGTTGAATTTTAATACGTGGACTCTGGTATATACTTAAACCATAACACATATTTAACCAAAATTATTAATGTAGCTTCATTCATAATTCTTCCAAAGGTAGACTAACATGTTTGATTTAGTAGTATTCCCTTCATTCTTTTGTGCATCCAAATGTATAATAAATTACTTATTCTGAGTCTGACTGGATTAATGTCTAAATTTATTTGCAAAATGTGAAGAGTGATTGAATGAATGACTACACATAAGTAAGCACCAATTGACTGATTGGTGTTCTAAGAAGCTTTACTGTTTCAGAAGTTCATAAGACAGAAGTCTTCAGTTAAGTTGGGTGAATCATTGGGCCAGTAAGGATTTTTTTTCCCCTTGGGTAACTCTGCTGTTGGTTAGATGCATACACTGTAGGCACCATAGCCATGAAAATACCAAGGGAAAACAAAAAAAAAATCCTAGAAAAGAGAGAATACCTTACCTAGATGTTCTCCAGGAAGATTCCTCTCATAGCATGTTGGCTATAACTAGTTTTACCTTATTGCTGGAAAAGTAATGGAGTACCATGGCAAGCTTAGGTCAATTGAGAATTATCCTCTAGAGCTGACTTAGGGACAGGCTTCCCTGGAAGTGTATGCCAATGCCCAGGTCTGTGGGTTCTCAAGGGGAAAGATGCTGCTTTGTTAGAAAGGGAAGAAAGAGTTAGAATAGCAGCCAGCAGTGATGCTAGAATTAGACTACAATGAGAATAAGTAAGGTGGTTACAGAAAAATTAGAAGCTTGTCAATGAAGCAAGACTATCATATAACCAAGAGTGGGCACTGTAGTTGGTCTACTTAGTAAATGTTTTTTTTTTTTTTAATAATAATTGACCTTACATTTGATCCTTCATGTATCCAAGACATTAGTTGGCTGATGGTTTTTGTTTTTGTTTTTTTATCAAATGGTTTTTTTATTGAAATATTTTCTCTTGTTGCTTCTTAACTAGCTGGGCATTCCACTGTTGATGTCATGAGGGTGGCGGCCATCCACATTGCAGCCCACCGACTGTGCAGTACCCAGGATCTCTTTAATAGTTCCAGAAAGATCTCTGACAATGTGGGCGATCTTGTGGAACATGATATTTCCACTGTGTTTAATGTTCTTCTGCGTCTCTCTGTCTCTTGGAGGCTTCTTGGAGGGCAGAGGCAGAGGGCCCCACCTCCACCTGGGCCTCTGTGTTCTGGACTGTCAGTCAGTTTCAGTGTAACCCTCAGACCTTTCCAGTCACCTGTTGCCTTGGCAATGTCATCACCAACTTTTTTTGGAGACAGACCCGGAGGGACAATTTTGGGGCCCAGGTGGATGGCGCTGACCTCACCTCCAGTGCACATCAGGTGCATGACTTTGGGTGGCATGGTGGAGGTGGCTGGTGTCAGGTGAACCCAATTTGGAATGACTGAAGAAAGTTGTACCGTGGCTTCCTCTGAGCCGAAATCTGAAAATCCCCAAAGCCCTAAATCTTCTTTACTTTTCTGTAGGTGTATCCACATCAGCAATCAAAATGGCATCGACACGACTTCCTTCCCCCAAAAGCTTAGTGAGTGCCCCCACCCAGATTCTCGCACAGTTCCCTAAACAGCATCAGCAGTCTCCTAAGCAGCAGCTGCAGCAAGTGCAGCAGCAGACACAGCAGCCCGTGGCCCAGCCTTCCGCAGTGTCTCAGCAGCAGCAGCCACAGCAGTCACCGTTGCCACCTGGCATCAAGCCTACCATTCAGATCAAGCAGGAGTCAGGTAAGTTTAGAGGGTTTTGTGGTCCTTTTGGTGTTTGTTTCTATTGGATTCTACTATGGGTTGGAAATATTCTCTGTGGTATTTCAGTTGGCGTTAAGCAGCTGTGAGGAGGCTAAGCTGAAGTCCTGCTTCTCCTGAAAAGAATGTCCTCTGGCTAAGAGCTGTGCAGAAGGGACCATGCTCTTTGTAACTGCAGAGCTGAGGGAGGGAAAGAGAAACGGTTTTGTCTCAGATGTCACGGAACGTGACTTTAACTATTGGGTTTGGTTGGGTAGACGTTTCTTTGTTTGCTATTTGCCGTAAAACCCCTTTCCAGAGTGTTTTAGTCAGGGTTTCTGTTGCTGTGAAGAGACACCATGGCCATGGCTACTTTGATAAAAGAAAACGTTTCATGAGGTGACTTACAGTTCAGAAGTTTAGTAAATTATCATCACGGTGGAACATGGCAGCATACAGGCTCACGTGGCGGAGAAGACGAGAGTTTTACACCTTGATATGCAGGCTACAGAAAGTGGTTTTTCCTCTCTGGACGTGGCTTGAGCGTTTATGAGACTTCAAAGCCCACAGAGACACACTTCCTCCAGGAAGGCCACACCTAATAGTGCCACTCCCTTTGGGGGCCATTTTCTTTCAAACCACCACACAGAACATTCTTTTTTTATTGCATTTTATTTATATTTGGTGTGTACATGTGTGTATGTGCACATGTTCTGAGTAAGAACATGTGTTTGTGCCTACATGTGTGCCAGTGGTGTGCATGTAGAAGTCAGAGTATCCCTTGCATGAACAGGTTCTCTTTTTCCACCATGTGGGTCTTTGGGGTGGAACTTAGATGATCAGGCTTGATGTCAGTTCTCTGACCCATGGGGCTGCCCTATGGTCCTCAGAGCCTTTCAGTGGTGGTTGCTTTGTAACTCCATTAGTCCATTGTGTGGACTGAAGAGCTCCTCACGCCATCCCACTAGACGTAGCGCTCCAGAGTGACTTAGTCCTTTAGAGGGTGGCTTCCCAGGCCTGCCACTTTCTGAGAGATCAGAGTTGTTAAGACCCTCTTTGGAAATGTGTTTGTGTGGTTGGCTTTCCCTCTTTGGAAATGTGTTTGTGTGGTTGGCATAGGACTGAGTAGAATTGCCTTTTGATTTTGGGAATTTTCTTGTGTGTGGTTATTTCTTGGAGCCTTTTTCTGCATGGACATTATACAGGATTATTGTTCGTTAGTAAGAAATACTAGAAATAATTTTCCTTGGATGACCTTACTGCTTATGGTTCATTATATTCAGAACTGTTTCCATAATACTTACTGAATTCAACATGTATTAGAAACTTTACAAGTTTGTTTAATCCTTACAATAATAGCCTTATGAGGTATATACTAATTGATTTTTATTTTGTAGATTAAAAAAATAGTCACAAGAGTTGTTACTTACCTAATTATGCCCAGATACTGTAATTTTAATTTCTTTCTTAGCTAGTAGAAGTTTAGAATTACTTAAAGCTACTAAATACGTAGACCTGTTTTGTAATTTCTCAGTAAAAGTTACCACCTGCATTGGTTGCTTCCTTGATGCTGTGACAGAGGCCATTTAGGAAAGGAAGGGCTTACTTACGTGAAGTGAGACTGTGGTGGGGAAGTGGTGGTGGCCGGAGCTTGACATTGCGTCCTCAGAGAAGCAGCAGAGTAGGCGGTGCTGCTGGTCGGTTCTTGTCTCCTTTTTATTTAGTCCAGGATGAGCCAAGGAAGTGTAGGTCGTCCTTCTTAACCTAATCCAGAAAGTTCCTCCAAGCCCAGAGGTTTGCTCCCATGGTGATTCTAAATTCTGTCAAATTGACAGTCAAGATAAATTATCACACTACACCAGAAATAATGCAGTTCTTAATTTTCTGTGTTGAGAATATTTCTTTCTGTATTTTCTTTAAAAGATTGGCAATTGAGAAATGGTACTAAATTTTCCTTCTTTAGTTACCACTGATTTAGAAGTGTAGCTAGATCTCATGCATTTTAATGAATACTTTATGTTTGGGAAGCCAGTGTAAACATCATAACATTGTAAATATAAAAATTAAAAAAATTAAAAAGTCCCAGTATAGCTTCTTTAACATTTTTATTGTTTTTATTGCATATCGCCTTTGAATTCTTTTTCACATGCATGTTTTATATAGGTGCAGTACTGGTGTGGCCTCTTTTGGCATTCTGCATTTGATAAAGTGAGTTATTAAAATACTTTTTTTTAGAGCCGGGCAGTAGTGGCGCACACCTTAATTCCAGCACTCAGAAGGCAGAGACAGGTGGATCTCTGTCAGTTGAGACCAGCCTGGTCTACAAGAGCTAGTTCCAGGACAGACCCCAAAGCTAAAGAGAAACCCTGTCTTGAAAAAAGCCAAACAAACAAAATACTTTTTTTTCAGAAGGCTGTTTTAGGACTTCAGGATATAGCTTAGTGAAGAGCACTTGCCTAGCATGTGTGAATCCCTGGGTTCAACAGTTCTAACAAAAACAAAAGCATGAAAAGATTTTTAAGCTGCGCATAATGGCACACATCTGTAATCCCAGCACCCAGGAGGCAAAGGCAGTAAGATCTGTAGTTCCAGGCCCGGCTGGACTAGTCAGTGAGTTTCAGGCCATCCGTGGCTATATAATAAGATCCTATTTCAATATAAAACAAATGAGAGATCAGTCAGCCGTTTAACAAATCAAACAAAAACTGTGCTTAGCCTATTAACTGTTTATCAGCTTATCACGTCAGTTCCGAGTCACGATACGTCTTTGTTGCTGCTGTAAGGGCTGTGTGGACTCGTGATGCCTTATACTAGTCCTTTCTTCTCAAGTACTTGGATGAAACAGATTATTTGCTTTTGCTAACTCATTTGTAAACTCGTATTATAGATAAAAGTTCAGGTTTAGTTTTCTTTAAGAAATCTGTTAAAATAATTTAGCTGCATTCTTGCATTGGGAGGATTTAGGAAAGAGAAATTTGAGCGACGAAAGCTTAGAGTTTCATCAGTGTTAAAGAAGCATCTCTAGAGTGAGACTCAGTAGACGTGTGTAACTGTTGCCCTATTGGGCTAAGTGGCATTCTTTTACAATTATCTGTACTGAGATTTATCTTTTTTCTTTCAAAGGTGTTAAAATCATCACACAGCAGGTTCAACCAAGTAAAATCTTACCCAAACCAGTGACTGCAACTCTACCCACCAGTAGCAACTCCCCTATTATGGTGGTTAGCAGTAACGGTGCAATCATGACAACTAAGCTGGTAACTACTCCTACTGGTAAGTCTCACAAGCATCAGGCCATCCGTTCATGTCATCAAACACGCCCCAGGCCAGCGTTATGACTTGCACATCGAGAAAGGGATGAGAAAGTTCTACAAAGAAGTCCTTTTTATTTTGCTTTGAGACAGGGTCTCTAGCCTAGAACTCTGTGTAGCTGAGGACGACCTTGAACTCATTCTTGACCCTCCAGTCCCCACCTCCTGGGTGCCGGGGGTCAGACCAGGGGCCTGGTGCACCCGAAGCACTCACTCACCCAGTTTTCAGGTCTTTCTGACTCTGAACTCTGTCCCGGCCCTGAAGTTAGTTAGCCCTCTTTGATTTTTTCCTCATAGTCCTCTGTTATTTCTCTTCATTGCGGTGAGGTATTCCAGTTTCTACTCGTGTAGTTGTTGGTTGAGTGGCATCCACATAGACAGTAAGCTTCATGGGATAAGGGACAAATCTTATTCCCCACATGTAGGTCCTCAGCCAGCACTTGTTGACTAGCTGAAAACGTGCCCACCATCAAGGATGTCACTCACAAGAGTCTGTGCACATCACAGAGTAGTGGGGACCACCTAGACTAGAGCATGCCGTTGTTCCCGTGCTTGAGGGGGAGCAGGGAAGCACATTTTCAATAACTACCCTTTGTGAACCTTATACATGTTAAATGATATCAAGTCAGGGGCTACGGCGATAACTCAGTATGTAAAAGCACTTGTTAAGGCGCAAGTGTAAGAACCTGAGTTCAAATACCCAGACCTACATAAAAGTCAGACCCATAGACCCATACATAGCAAAACAGGGTCATGTTTCTGTGTTTATAGTACAACATTGTTTCTCTCTCTCTCTCTCTCTCTCTCTCTCTCTCTCTCTCTCTCTCTCTCTCTCTCTGTCTTTAATTGTTTTGAACAGAAGCTGGAGTTGTTTTGTTTGCTTGTTGTTGTTGTTGTTATAATTCAAAACATTCAAACTTTATAGCCCTATACCATGTTTATTTTGCACTAGAATTTTTTTTCCTGGTTCGAATATATTCTGTGATCAGACAAATTCTTCTTACTGTTCCTCTTGTGGTTGTAGTGGTTCTTTTTTTTTTTTTTTTTTTTTACTAAATCCAAGTATTTTATTTTATTTTTTTCTTTTTTCTTTTAATTTATTTATTCATTAAGGATTTCTGCCTCCTCCCTGCCACCGCCTCCCACTTCCCTGGTTGTAGTGGTTCTAAGTTTTTACAGCATGTGACTTCCTACCCTAAAAGTATTGTTTTCAAGGTGGGATATTTTGGAAATAACTGTTACAGTGTTTTCCGAATCTCACTTCAGGTTAAGCAATTGCCATCTTAGTCTTTCTCCTTTTCCTCTTCACTTTCCCTGAGGCTGATCCTTCTTGTAGGAGTAGTTGTTCAGAGTTCCTGTGTTTATATGAAAGGGCATCATGGTCATCTGATGAGTTTTCAATCCTCTGGGAGAGAGAAAAGTAGAAATAGTAGGAGAGGTGTAAAATCTTTGGAGAGAGATGTAAAGACAGATTTTCTAACTGGCCAGTTAAAGTGGAGGAAATGCTCAAATAGAGGTGATTTTAGTCTGCAAACTTCCTGATAGTTCTTGGCAGTTTCAGCTGTATCTCTAGTAGAATGATGGGGTTGGTCCTTGAAAAGATGAAAATCTCTTTAGAGAATAGCAGGGTATAAGACAGATACTGCCTTAATTGGCCGAATGGTGTCACTGAGTTTAGCTCTGGGACAGCATCAGACAGACTCAGGGACCGTAGATATCTGTAACAGAGACACCTACAGGGCTTTGACAGGAAGGTGGTTACATTTAAGCTTTGAGGTAAAAACTAGTGGAAGAATGATAGCAGGAGAAGGGAAGGGAATGCTCTACCTTTCCTTGGGCTGGTAATTTGATGCAACACGTCACAAAGTTTTATGTGTGGAACTAATTAGAATAGACTTGGCATTGGTCCTTGCTGTACACATTGAAAACTGGCTATAAAATTGTAAATGGACATCTTGACACCTTGAGGTTCCATTTTCAAGTTAAAGTGACACATATGACATTGAACTATGGTGAAATTTACAGTTACAGTTCTTTTTATTAGTGACATATGACATTGAACTATGGTGAAATTGTACAGTTACAGTTCTTTTTATTAGTTGAAAAGTTTGATCAGTTTTTCTTTTCACTACTTCCTATAGGTACTCAGGCAACCTACACCCGGCCAACAGTGAGCCCATCCTTAGGTCGAGTAGCCACAACCCCTGGAGCTGCAACCTATGTGAAAACTACCAGTGGGAGCATCATTACTGTAGTGCCCAAGTCATTAGCTACCTTGGGAGGCAAGATAATTAGCAGCAATATTGTTTCTGGTAGGTATGTCTAGAGTGTGTTAAAAGCACACTCTAAAATGGTGATTTTCATTTAGAAGAAAAGCCATGTTTGGGGGCTGGAGAGATGGCTCAGAGGTTAAGAGCACAGGCTGTTCTTCCAGAGGTTCTGAGTTCAATTCCCAGCAACTACATGGTGGCTCACAACCATCTGTAATGAGATCTCTGCTGGCACTCAGGCATACATATAGGCAGAGCACTGTATACATAATAAATAAATAAATCTTTAAAAAGGCCATGTTTCTCTACAGCAGGACTTTATTAACACCAGATTTTGCTCCAAAATTTGACACTTTTCAGACTGTATATGTAGTGATTAAATATAGCCGTTGGTAAGTCTCAAGTTGGAAGAGCATTTAGTTGTAAGTCACAGTGCAAAGCTATGATTTATGTTTACATAGTGATTTTTCACTTAAAAAATAGTCTCACATTTGTCACCCCCTTTAGACTCTGTATAACTTGAGGTGTTGTGGCAGTTTTATAAGAGGAGACCTGAGGATTTAGAGGTAACATAGTGTCCAGTGCCTGCAGAGAGGACAGTGGAAGAGCTTGTATGTGCATCCGAATGTCTCAGTCATTAATGCCACTTTAGCTTAGTGAACATCTTTATTTCTGCACCATTTGTACCATTTGCTTTTTAGAAATATTTTACTGAGATAGTAGAACTGCCTCTGCCTATTTGTTGGTATGCTGTAACAGTACCTGGTTTTTATTGGCACATTAATCTTTACAGTATATGGGTTACAGATTTTGAAGTGGAATGTTAATGTGACATTTGTTTTCATTGATTATTATTTTTAATTAAAATTATGTAAATGATGTGATTAAGCAAGCCTTATGGATTTTGGCTGTCTACTATTTTTGTAGACAAGTCATGTTTTGTCTGCCCCAGGTGAGTTGTTCTAACTTTTAAAATGAGAGGAATAAAGTTCCTGGCGGTAATTTGATGTCGCTGATAACTCAGAGAATGGAAAAAAGCAGAACAGAGCGTGGCGTTGGCACAGAGCTCTCTATTCAAAGCTGTTAATTTTGGCTCCACTCTTGAGTGTGAGTGAGAAAACCCAGTGCTTGCCAACCTGAGGAGGACGGGATCATTGTGCTGTAGCTTCTAAGTGGATATATAAGTAAAACAGTTAATACTCTAATGTATCACTTGATAGTGCCTTTCAACAGTATAAAGCTCTCGCTCAAACACATTTCAGAGAGTTGACTTCTGTGGAAGGTAGCTTTTTATGACCCAGAGCAGCTTTCTTACTTGAGTTCATAGTACTGTATAGCTTGCGGGTGTGTCTAGATGTCAGGAGGTCTCTTCTGGGACCTTATTTATGGCATTGCTGCTCTCTACTAGATTAGATTGTACACACATCCTAGAAGCAGAGGTTTGATCTGATACCTATCTATCTGCACACACACACACACACACACCATCTTTGTGTTAAAGAGGAAACTGTTCAAGGTTAGTTGCTATTTGAAGTGAGTGGGTGGTTCTGCATGAGAGAATTATTACAATGTTCCAGCTTTGTAGGATATATTCACTTCGAGTTAAAACAGTCTAACTTGGTGGCAAGTACTTTTACCTAGTGAGCCATTTTTCTGGCTCCCATTTCACAATCTTTATTTTAAAAAAAATTAGTGTTTTTTTTACTTTATATTCTTGCTGTCCTATGACAGTGAGATTATAGTATAGTAATTAAAAAAAATCTCAGCATCAGCTGGTAGCCTGATTGAACAAATTTGAGTAATTTCTGCCCTTATCTATGAGCAGGTGGTGGGTTCTGATTCCTGTGTCCTCCATACAAAAGAATCATTTTTGATAAAATATTCTCAGACACTGAGCTGTAAGACTTTGAAACAAAAAAAAAAATCTTCCTCTAATTGTGGGAGAATTTAGAAAGGTACAAGCAAAATTAAGAATCTATAATGTTTTGTGTAATTTAAAATTCAGTTTTTAATTAACAATTTAGATATTTTCCCATATCAGTAAATGTATTTTGATTACCCCATGGTTATGTAATATTCTCTTGTGTGCCATAATTTAATCATATTTTTACTATTGAGTGATTTAATTGTTTACAGATGTGGAATTTTTGGCTTTTAGATGTTTTTCTTGTTTGGTTATTATAAATAATCCTGTGGTGAACATATATATTATTTGTGAAGCTCTTGCTTCCTTTGTATAACACTTTAGAAGGCAGGTTAAATTTTCCATGGTGCCTTTTAGAAAAGTTGTATTTTCATTTTTATTGGAAGAAACAAATGGAAATCATGTTATTTATATGCATATGCATCACAAAACTTTTAGATTATATATATATTGTGAATGTTGTTGAATTTTGACTGTAGAAAAATGCTCCTTTTATGCAGAAGTTTGGCTCCTTCTGGGTTGAATTAATTGTCTTAACTCTCAGGGCATTTTGCAGGCCCTGGGCAAGACTTGGCCATGGTTCTTTATCTTCCCAGTGTCTAACAAGGAACTGTTGCTTGCGTGTTTTTTCTGCTTATTTATTGAATTAGTTTTGGGGAAAGCTGCATAAAATATCACACAGAAACCAAGATAGAGTGGTTTAAAAATCTGTGGAGCTGGACTATGGTGGCGCAGGTCTTTAATCCCAGCTCTCAGGAGACAGTGAGTTTGAGGCCAACCTGGTCTACAAAGCAAGTTCCAGGACAGCCAGGGCTGTTATGCAGAGAAAACCTGCCTTGAAAAACCAAATCAAACAAACAAAAAGAGGCTGTGGATAGTAGGATCTAAGCCAATAAATTTAAGTCAGCATTCCATAATATTCACACTCCACTCCCCACCCCCAGCCCTGGCTTCCAGCTGAGCACACCTCTCAGTGCCCCTATCCTCACCCCTTTCAGCCTCAGATTTGAACCAGGCTTTTCCCAAGTTACTCAGGCTGACCTAGAACTTGTGATTCTTTGGCTTTAGTCTTCAGAGTAGTGTAGGCTCATACCACCAAACCTGGCTGTAATAGTTTTGATTTGTTTCATAGTTTGTTGTTACTGTTGGAGACAGGATCTCACTGTGTATTCCAGGCTAGCCTCACACCAGCTATATGGCCTAACCTGCAACTATATAGCCTGCAGTTCTTTTGCCTCTCCAGTTTAAGCATCCCACACACCCCCAAAGTAAAGAATTTTTGGAATTCATCATCATTATCGGAGAACCCATTGTGATCGTAATGTAATTGTTATTTGATTCCATTGTTTTTACCCTTAAATATAGTCTCTGTTGGTAGTTCTCTGAAGTGCCAGAATCTGTATGTTTTGCTATGATATATAAACATGTATAGGATTCGGCATGTGCCAAAAAAAAAAAAATGGTAAATGGGTCGGGAGGTTGTGGGACACGCCTTTAATCCCAGCACTTTGGAGGCGGAGGCAGGTGAATCTCTGTGAGTTTGAGGCCAGCCTGGTCTGCAGAGTGAGTTCCAGGACAGCCAGGGCTGTTACACAGAGAAACCCTATCTTAAAAAACAACAAAAAGATTTGAGACTGGAGAGATGGCTCAGAGGTTAAGTGCACTGGCTCTTAACCTCTTCCAGAGGACTCAGGTTTAATTCCCAGCATCCACATGGCTTTTCACACCTTTCTGTAACTTTAGTTCCAGGGAATCCATCACCCTCATACAGACATACATGTGGGCAAAACATCAGTGCACACGGAAAAGATTTATATGCTTCATTTTTAATATCCACAGAAGGCAGTAATGGTGGCACATACCTTTAATCCCAGCACTTGGGAGGCAGAGGCAGGCAACTCTCCGACTTCAAGGCCAGCCTGATCTACAGAGTGAGTTCCAGGATAGCCAGGGCTACACAGAGAAACCCCGCCTCAAAAAACTTGGAGAAAAAAAAAGAATCCTAAATTGACTGCAGTGAAGCTCGGGTACCTGAACAGTTGCCGAGTGTGAGTGAGCAAGGTCCTGGGGTTGATTCCTGGAACTACAAAAGAAACATCTTAAAAACCAAACTAAAGGAAAACAAGGTGCTAGCCCGCTTGTGCAGGTTCTGTTGTATAATGAGAACTGCAGATCCTCTACTGCAAAAGCCCAGCCCTGTTGTAATAGGAGCTGCCGGGCTGCGTCCCCAGCACCCCAGCCGCCTGCTAGCTTATGCCTCGAAATAATTACATGGACACTGTATTCTTTTAAACACTGCTTGGCCCATTAACTCTAGCCCTTACAGGCTAATTCTCATATCCCGATCAACCCATCTCTAATAATCTATGTAGCATCAGTCTTACCGGGAATGATTCTAGCCTACATCCATCCTGGGTCTATCCTGGGTCGGAGCTTCATTGAGTGTGCCTCAGAGAGCAGAGCTCTTCCGTCCGCCCGGGAGAGGGGAGCATGGCATCTCTCTGAGCTCACTTCCTCTTCCTCCCAGCATTCTGTTCTGTTTACTCCTCCCACCTATGTTTTAACCTATCAGGGCCAAGCAGTTTCTTTATTGCTTAACCAATGAAATCAATAGATTGATATATGACACTCCCACATCACAGCCATGGCCTTCTTTTCTTTTTGGATGTGTAACTTTTTTTGCATAGACTTCTCCATAGGTCAGACATGTACACTGGAATTTCAGGCATTTAATACTGGCTATTTTAGAAAAGATTGATGTTCCAGACTAAAGCAATATTATACTTGTTGTTTCCTCTTAGTCCTCTTCCTCCCATTTGGTATTATTGACACCTCCTCCCATCCCCCTTGTTAAACTGGTAGACTTGATTTATGACTGTCTCCTAAGTTGCAAAACCTTTATAAGGACTCAGTAGATGTTTCAGTACATGTAAATAAAACCAGTTGTTAAGCAAGTTTTATCTTAAAACCAAAAGACCCTTATATTTTGGTGTTAATTTAAAAGCATAGTTTATGATTGTTTGAGATCATTTTTATAAACCCACTTTTCCAATACCAAATATTTGATAATTTCCCAGTGTCTAGAAAGGCCTACACATCATATGTGATGGATTAGAATTAATCAAGAGTTAAAGTTGCCTTAACTGAGCGATGAGCAGCTTGGTTCCTGTGATTTATAGTGGCTCATGTATTAACAGTGTAGTTGAAGGAAGAAAACGATTTTTCCCATACGCCCGGATGAGGCTTTGGATATTGAATATTCCTACACAACAGCAAGTATATTGTGAAGAATTATAACAGGCTTGCCCCAGTGTATCAGATTGCTTCGTAATTCTATAAACATTTTTTAGATTTATTTTATGTGTATGAGTGTTTTGTCTGCGTGCCCGTGTGTGTGTGTGTGTGTGTGTGTGTGTGTGTGTGTGTGTGTGTGTGGTGTTCATTTGTTCACCATGTATGTGCCTGGTGCCCGTGGAGGTCATAAGAGGGTATTGGATCCCTTGGACCTGGAATTATAAATGGTAATGAGGCCCCGTGTGGGTGCTAGGAGCTGACCTCAGGTTCTTGGCAAGAACAGCATCTCCCAGGCCCCTTCTGAATAAATCTTAGAACTAGAACCCTATTATTCTTGGTGTAAAATTACTTCCTATAATATGTTCGTTTGAAATTCTAGTAAGGAATGTTAGTATTTTTCCAGTGGAAAATAATATAACTTTATGTAATATTTTTGCAAATAAGTTGTGTTTTTGTTGAGTGCCCATTCTGTATTTAAACATTCACTGCACAGGCCTGTAGAAAAGTAGAATCTGCCTGCTTCCTTAGGCACAGAAAATTTAAGGAGCAAAAGTAGAATTGGGCCTAATATGCTCAGTATGAGATCAGCACACTGAGGGAAAGAGGTAGATGGAGCAATCTTAAAATCTGTCGGAACTTCAGAAGCTCCACGCAGGAGTGTGGACCTAGTGGATCAGTGTGGGAACTTCGGAAGCTCCACGCAGGAGTGTGGACCTAGTGGATCAGTGTGGGAACTTCGGAAGCTCCAAGCAGGAGTGTGGACCTAGTGGATCAGTGCTGGGAAGCCTCATAGTTTGTCGTCCGTTTGTGTTCCTGAACAGGAGGAACTAATATGGTTATGTAAGCTGCTATTTTTGTTGGTTGGTTTTGATATTTTTTTTGGGGAATGGAGGTGCCGAGGTCAGAGGACAGCTTGCAGGAGTTGGTTCTCTCCTTCTACCCTGTGGGCCTAAGGATTGAATTCAGTCATCAGGCATGGTGAGCAAGTAGCTTTACCTGCTGTGCCACCCTGTTAGCCCGCACGTAGGGTTGTGACTTTCAAGAGGGAAGAGTTGGAGATTAGGAATACTCTTTAAAACCAAGTTAACCTGTTAGAGTCTTGGTATAAAGGCTTAATTTAGGATGCTGGGTTTGGTGTAGAATATCAAAACTGGGAGATGGAGAAACGTGAAACGGAGGAGCAGTAGTGAAGCAGAGGAGAGCAGTGTTGAGTGCGCTTGCGTGGCTGTCATGTTTAGAGCCGAGTTGCTGGTGAACCCTCGGCTACACACCGAGCCATCAGTGACATGAAAAGGTCATATTTTTTTTGGCAGGTACAGGGACTCAAGGCAGGAATCCAAAGTCTGTACCTGGCCTTTAACTTGGACAGTTAGAATATAGAGCACAAATTTGATAGTAGATAGATTTGATAGGTGGGAGAGAAGCAGATTCCAGAGGGAAGGACACTGTATTTCTGTCAGTAGAGTTACATATACACTTGGAAATTAGATCTTTTATCTGTCTTATAGAAGATTAGGCTCATTATGCTGTTTTCAAACAACTATTATTTTGTTGTTTCTTTACCCTCTTGTGCCCCATCCCTGTCCTTCCCTTCTTCCCTTCTGCTTCCACTAGTAGCGCCCTTTCCACTTTGATGTCCCTTTTGCTCGCCCTCCTTCCTTTTTTTTTTAAATGGTTTTTCAAGACAGGGTTCCCTGTAGTATTGGAGCCTGTCCTGGAACTCACTCTTGTAGATCAGGCTGTCTTCAAACTCACAGAGATCCACCTGCCTCTGCCTCTGAGTGCTGGGTTTAAAGTGTGTACCACCACTGCTCTCCTTCCTTTGCTGACACCTGTTGACCCTCACATTCCCTTATTTTCATGCATGAAGGATCCAAATATGAGGGAGAGTGTGAGGTGCTTGTTTTCCTGAGGTTGAATTATCTCTCTTAGTATAATAAGAAAGTAGATCTTAATGGGTGAAAACAATTTGCCCTGGATGTCTACTTCCTCCTTTCAGTCTCTAGAGCTGTGCACACTTAGGTGCTCAAACTGACTGTCACTTGATCTGCGTATCTGTGTTAGCTTTTTCTTGTTTTTGTTTTTTCTAATGTAGAGTCTCATTCTAGTGCAAGCTGGTTTAAAACTCACAATCCTCCTGCCCTCACCTCTCAGATGCTGGGATTATAGGCCTTGACTACTACACACAACTGTTTTATGTCTTTCCATAAATCCTTTCTACAATTTATTGAATTTTGATATATGCCTCTAATGTTCCTTTTTTGAAGAGTTTTTCCATCATGCTGACCACATAAATTTAGTATTAGATTTGAGGGGAACACGTGTCATAAGATTTCTGCTTAATTTTAAACCAGTCAGGAAAGAGTGCTGATGGAGAAATGGATAGCGATAGTTGTAGACTTGGAATTTGGTGTAGGTCCTCAGATTTTCAGAAGAGGGTTGCGTTAAGACTCACTTCTTGCTGGGTTGTGTTGGTGCACGCCTTTAATCCCAGCACTTGGGAGACAGAGACAGAGGTAGGCAGATAGATCTCTTTGAGTTTGAGCCCAGCCTGGTCTACATAGTGAATTCCAGCCCAGCTATGGCTACATAGTTAAACTGTCTTAGAAACCTTTAAAAAAGAAGAGTCAATTCTTAATATTTATTATTCTGGGGTGATTTAGAATTTACTATTCCAAGCCTTTATTTTGTCCTTAGGATCACACTCACATCACCTAATGATGACATTATGTAGTCATGTATTACTTGTATACATCATGAACAGGAACAACCAAGTATCACTAGTCCTTAACTCAGGCCTCCTTTTCTTCCCACTCTCTAAGGAACGACTACCAAAATCACTACAATCCCAATGACTTCCAAGCCCAATGTGATTGTTGTTCAAAAGACCACAGGAAAAGGAACGACCATTCAAGGCCTCCCTGGCAAAAACGTTGTCACAACATTGCTAAATGCTGGAGTAAGTAAGACCTTGAACACACTCAGTAGTCCAATAAACATTTTTTAAAAATAATTTATTTTTATTTTATGTACATTGGTGTGTTGCCTACATGTATGTCTGTGTGAGGGTACTAGATCCCCTGGAACCAGAGTTACAGAGAATTATGAGCTGCTATGTGGGTGCTGGGAATTGAACCTGGGTCCCATGGAAGAGCAGCCAGTGCTCTTAACCTCTGAGCCATTCCTCCATCACTCCACTAAATATTTTAAAGGCCATCCAACGTCAGAACCCCATAGTGGGTGGACCAGCTTGAGTCTCTAGTGCTGTGATAGAATCACCTCTGTCTGTCTTCTGATGCCATTTTCACAGTAGTCTGAAAGCATGTTGTTCATAACTGCTCATAGCGAAGGTGGCTTGTGACCATGTCTGCTTGCTCAGTTTCATGCTTAACTGCAGGAAGACTTGGAACAATTTTATTCCTGCTTATGGCCAGTAGATTAGTGTTTTGTTTTTGTTTTTGTTTTTTTTTTTTTGTTTGGTTTTTTTTTGTTTTGTTTTTTCGAGACGGGGTTTCTCTGTGGCTTTGTTTGAAATATGCTGGACAAACAGAAATATTTGAGTTTAAGATAAAATTGATAGATGGGGATTTGTTGCGTTTTTCCCATTTTAAACTCTGAAGGCAGTTGTTAAGAGGTTGGATTTAGACACATTTAGGCTTTGTTGTCTCACTGTTCTTTGACTTTGGGTGGCTTATTAGCCACTGTAATCTTTTATTTCTTCATGTCTACAGTGGGGTGATGATGGGTGTTTTGAAAGTGCTTAGAACAGTGTCTAACAACACATGGGAAGTTCTCAGTCACTGGCTTCTTACTGTTGTTGGCATTTAAGCACTCAGGCTCAGAAGCATCTTTACCTTTTCTGACCTCACTAGAAGTCAATCCTAAAAGCTTATGCACCACATCTTTTGTAATGTTGAAAATGGTCCACATTAGGCCTTTTTGAATTTACATAGCAATTCAGTAGGAAAGCCAGGATTCTGTAGTATTTGAATTTATAAGACAAAAAAGGGTATAGCCATGTGGTAGTGATGCACACCTGTAATCCCAGCACTTGGGAGGCAGAGGCAGGCAGATCTCTGTGAGATCCAGGACAGCCAGAGCTGTTACCCAGAGAAATCCTGTCTTGAAACTGCCTCCCTCCCGCAGGGTATTTTGTCTGCTATGGGAGATCTAAGAGTCATGTCTGAATTTTGTCTAGTAGATACTAAGCAGTAATTTGGCAGGAAACGCCAGTAAGTAAGTGTATCGGTCTATGGGACCTTTGTCATCAGCACACAGAGCACACAGCACATGCTCCTACTCCCCACCTGCATCCATACAGGCCCACTTACATCAGAGGAGCGTTCCCACATGACATCCTGCAAGCTGCATGTGGTTTCTGTGTGGGTCACCGTGCTTGGACAGGCTGCATACTTGCAAACTAGTGGCCATTGGAGGACAAATCACAGCTCTTTCTGGGAATACTGTTGCAGTCAGGATGTGAGCTGAAATTAGACACATTGTTTCCTTTAGATAATTGTAGCTGATAGTTAGGTTTATAATTCTTAGGCCCAGATGTAGATATGAATTCTGAATGGCTACTCTTTAGACAGCTCACCTGTTGCTTTCAGCTTACCACCATTAAGTTTGAAAGCTACACATCTATGATGATGATAGCTAAAAGTAAAAAACTGCTAATGTGAAAACTGCTCACTTTTATGATATTTAATTTGAAAATTATAAAACTGTGCTGATATTAAAACTGTGACCAGAAACTGGTACTTCAGAAGAAAACAAAGGGCTGAGGGTAAGGATTAGTGGTAGAGCATTTACCTAGCATCTCTGAAGCCCTGGGTTTAGTCTCTAGCAGCGCGCGCGCACACACACACACACACACACAGAAAGAGAGACAGACAGAATAAAGCAGGTGAAAATTCAGAAGACGGTGAAAGGTTAATGGGCTTGAATCTGTAATAGACTAAAGTGGTATTCATACGTACTGGTAAGACATGAGAAGTGCTGTAAGTTTCTTCCCCCTTCCCTCCATGGAACCTTGGAAAGAATGTCAATATTGTTTGTCTTTCTATCTCTCCATAGTTCTTTCTACAGCATCCTGCTCTGTGCTCCTTATTTGTCTGTGTATGTTTATCTGTGGTATACTGCACCATTTTTTTGTTACATAAATAATTCACTTCAGGTTATTAAAAAGTAAAAATTAGTGTGGGAGATGACTTACAATTTCAACTCTCAGATATAACAGTTGTTAAGGTTTTAGTGTATGTTCTTCCAGAAATTTCTGTTTTAATATAGGTATTCTATGAGTAGGGCAGTATAAGTTCTTAGATGTTCTCAGATGTGGTGATTTTTAAAAACTTACCTAATTTCTTTTTTTTTTCCCTTCTGGCTAGAAAGTTGGTCAGATGACTTACAATATTTAACTAAGTCCAGGATTTTTTAATCACTTTTGTGTACTTTGTTGCATAATCTACAGTCCTTTTCCCATCCTGGCAAAATCTTTCTGTCCTTTTTCAGTAAAATGACAGTTGTCTGTTTGTTTTAATAATTTAAATGCATATAAATCTACTGAATAATGATTGGCTTCAATCTAGGGAGAAAAGACTCTGCAGACAGTGCCAGCTGGAGCAAAACCAGCTATCATTACTGCTACAAGACCCATCACCAAGATGATTGTAACACAGCCCAAAGGAATAGGTTCCACAGTCCAGCCAGCAGCTAAAATCATCCCCACAAAAATTGTCTATGGACAACAAGGAAAAACGCAGGTATGTTGTAAGATGTGGTAACTTTTCTTGCCTTTTGAATATTTAAAATTCTCAGGTAGAAATTTTCTTTTCTCCAGAAAAATCAGAGTTTTATTCTGTGTACTCACATTGGGAACTCCAGCTCTAGAGGATTCAAAACCCTCTTCTGGCCCCTGAGGGCATCCATATACATACACAGACACACACAAAAATAAAAAGAACCATATCTGTTGCAGTTTAGCATGTCCCATTTAAAATATTGTGCATAGCTTAGCTTCTTGTTCATCTGTGGAGTGAAATAGTCTTTGGTAAGCAATACCGGACCCAAAACCTAATAATAAATATGCATGATGATAATTTCTTTATCTGGAAATGGCCCACAAGTTTAGCTTCTGTTGTTCTTTGTCTCTTTTTGAGATTCCGTTCTAGCCACAGCTGTCTTGGACTTAGTGACAGTCTTCTAGCCCGTCCCGAGTGCTGGGGTAATAGACAGAAAGCACTGTGCCTGGCTAGCTTAGTATTTAAATGGTGCTCTGACATTTCATCTAGGCATGTTTCTGATTTTCTTCTAGGTTCTCATTAAACCCAAACCAGTGACATTTCAAGCTACAGTTGTTAGTGAACAAACAAGGCAGCTGGTAACAGAAACATTACAGCAAGCATCCAGGGTCGCAGAGGCCGGTAATTCATCTGCTCAGGAAGGAAAAGAAGAACCACAGGGTTACACAGATAGTAGTTCCTCTTCCACGGAGTCCTCCCAGAGTTCCCAAGGTAAGACTTATTGTACTTCTGATTGCACAAACCCTGATAACACTGTGCCTCAGTTTCCTCTAGGGACTCCAGACCAAACTTGTATGCTCGTAGTTCTTTTGATTTGATTTGATTTTGCCTGTTTAATAAGCGAGTTGATGTTTCATTTTGATATAGCTTACCATTCTTACCTCGTGTCAAATGTTTATCAAATTGTTGATAGATTAAAGGTGATGTTTTTATCAGGTAGGTAGTATTGATCTGGGCAGAGCTGTAGTTTCCAGATGATAATGCTTATATTCTACTCTTTGGTTTGGGTAAGTAGAAGAAGTATATAAGAAAGGAATATGCTTTTAGAATTGATTATTGCTGAACCTTGAGGAAGAGTCAGGGTGGCCAGAGGTGAGCAGTAGGTGGGTAGCTGTGCATCCTGTTTGTATGGAGTCCTAGTTTATGTTTGTTATTCTGCCTAATTATGAGTAACATTTCCTTTAACCCTCAAAGTTATTAGAAACTGAATATCACAGTAGGAGATAATTTTCAGTATTACCATCATTATGACGTTTATCTAGGAAGTCTCAGAATATACACTCGGGGTCTACTCTGAAGCTCTGAGACATTGTCTTCTGTTCATATGACTCAATTATCCTGACTGCCCTTATTGGGTGCTACAAATTGAGGATCCTGTCTGAAATACTTGGGATAACAAGTGTCTTGATTTCAGATTTTGTATTTGTGTGTTAGTGTTTGTGTATGCGTGTGTGTGAATGCATGCATGAGGGAGAGAGTGGAGAGATCTTACAGATGGGATTCGAGTCTAAACATGATATTCATATATGTTTCCTATAAACCTTATACACTTAGTCAGAGGGTAAGTTTCCAGGTTTTTTTCCTGCACATGTTCTGACTGACCGTCTTGTGAGGTCTGATGTGGGATTTTCTGCTGGTCGTGTCACTTAGCTCAGAAAGTTTCAGTTCATGGAGCATTTTGGATTAGAGTTTTTCTGCTTATGTTTATGTCTGTGCACTCTTATACACTCTTTTTCCCCTAGTCCTTGTCCCTCTCTTCCTCTGCACCAGCCTTGCTGGCATGCCTGCTGCTTTTTTATTTTTTTAAACACTGTTAGAAAGCACATTTTTTTGATATCATACCCTTCGTTATTTTTAATTCTTTAACAATGCCTTCATATTTGTTTTATATAGTTTGTTGAAAAATATTTGTTGGCTTGTATTATGCACTAAGAACTTTGTTAGACCCTATAAATATTGAGTAAAATACAGTTCTTGCCTCATTCCTGCCCCCGCCTTAGAGAAAGGGTTCTGCACAGCCCAACCTGCCTTTCCTCTCTGTAGTGACCTTGGCCTTGTGCTCCACCTGCTTTTGTTTTCCTAGTGCTGGGCGGACAGGGGTACCACCACACCAGGAGATTTAAAAAGATTTACCTACAATTGCAGCATACAAGTTTTTGTTAGTGACGAACAAAATTATTCCGAAGGCTAAAAGTCCACACTCCAAGAAAATGAGAAACGTTCATTCACAAAACAAGTCGACTTTAAGATGATCTTTGAAAGCTTGTTAATTACAGAAAAAGCTGCTGATTTCAATAAACACCACAACACCGATTTTAGAAAGTAGATAGTTTTCTTCAACCTGTCATCAGGGATTATAATAACTTTCAATGTACTTTACTAATATCTGTTTTATCTTCCTGCTGAGTGTGAATCTGTATGTAAACTAGTTATGTGTAGCTCTTATTACCACTGATTTCTATTTACTTATATTTTGTTTTGTTTGCTTGATTGGAGGCTTTATTTTTTTTAATTTATTCTATATGTGTAAGAGTGTTTTGCCTGCATGTATATTTATGTACTGATGTGCCTGCCTGGTTCTGGAAGAGGTCAGAATAGAGCATTCATTCTTCAGGGACTAGAGTTATACACAATTGTGAGCAGCCAGTGTTCCTAACCACTGAGCTATCTCTCCAGTTTTATTTTTGTATTTTATTTTTTTGGTTCTGAGGATGAAACCTATAGCCTTATACCTGGCTAAACATATGCTCTCCCAGTGAACAATATCCACACCATTGCATTACTGCTTCTGTCTCTAGTTTCTTTTCTGTTGTGTCCATTGCATGTGTGTACAATTTTAAAGTTTTCTTTCAGCCAGTTGAGAGTAGTTATAGGTACCAAATCCTTTTACCTCTAAATTACATTTTTAGGTCTCTGTTTGTTATAGGCTATCCTTTTTGCTACTAAATCACCATTATCAAAGTCAAGAAATTTAATGTCATTAATAGTACTATTATTTAATTTATAATTCATGTTGCCATACTACCAGTTGCTAAGTGATGCTCCTATGGCTATGTCTCCTAGTCATGTCCAGCCAGGGTCACACATTATGCTCCGCTGTATTGCATGCAGCCATCCTCTTCCGTTTGCCCCTCCTCTTGTCACTGTGTGACCCTGATTAGCCATTTGCCACACTGATAAGATGAACACTTGGTTAGGACGCCTGCTTCTGGTTTTCCCCACTGTGAAGTTAGCGCATCCCTCTCTGGGAGGAGTTACTCCGAGGCTGTACCCACAGGGTTCCTCATTAGTCACTTATCCACAGATGTAACATCTGTAGATGATTCTTTAAAGTTCATTATTCTTTGTTCTATTCTAAGGAAGAATCAGTCTTTTTTTTTTCTTTTTTCTTTTTTGCTTCAAAAGTCCTAAGATTCCTTCTTAGTATATTCACCCCCACAAGGAGACATCTCAGCCCCATAGCTGAATCCTGAACGGTGTCTTCATAGGTAGGGTAGACACCATGGACGTCCTCCTGATGTGAGACTTGACCACCCTGGCAGGGCTCATCATACCATATTATGCTTCTGATACTTCTTTTTAAATGTTAATCACTTTGTTTTGTACTTTTATTATTATTTCCTTCTCTGTTATTGTCTCAAGGATAATAATAACCAGGGAATGAGTAAGCTTCATGCCTATAAACTCATTTTAATTCCCTCATTCCAAACCATTGTATCCCCTTTGCAGTTTCTCCTAACCTTGCAGGAGCTCTTGACTGTTGCTTGGATACCAACAGACAGTGAGTTAACCAAGACTCTTAGATCAAAGACACTTTTGCCTAAGTCACTCACTGGAAATCAGACCATATATTTTTGTTTTCAGTGCTTTTTTCCCATTCCTTTTTGTACCCCTAGCTGTCCTGGAAGTTGCTTTATAGACCAAACTGACATGAGAGATCTCTATGCCTCTCTCTCCCAGTTGCTGGGATTAAAGGTGTGCACCACCACCGTCCATCTAAAAGGTTTTAAAGTGGATTAAATGCAAGATTATATTAAGCAAACCAGAAGAAAACAGGGAGATGAATTCAGAGTAGAGATCTAAAGGAGCTGGGCATGAGGCAGATGTGAGAATAAGTGTCATAAAGACATTGTTTTACGTCAGAACTCAGTCCCTGGAGATCCATCATCTTAGGGATTTAGAGTGAAGACAATTTAAAAAAAAAAAATCCCCCCCCCAGAACTTCATTAGCTAATTTATTTGGTAATTTATATTGTTAAGGATGAAAACTAGGATATATAATTACATAATATAAAATGTTTCCCAGTGTTTTTGACAATAGAACCCTCTTTTGCAGAAAATTTGTGGAATTGATGTTCTCTAGAACATTGGGGTAATACTTCAGAGGGAAGGTTTATATTGTCACATAGAAGGAATATAGAACAACTTGGGCTTAGCTTAGAAGAGCTGGCTTAGGGAGGTAAACATCTGGGAATCATTTTCTGTGAGGAAGGATTGGTGGGGATAGATTGGTTGGGAGTAGTCTGGGAACCGTTAGTCATGTTGCAATCTGTGATATAGATGATGGAAGTGTTTGGGTCTCTGTGGGTAAGTGGAGAGACAATAGTACTATTGTAGAAACCACAGGGAGATCTTTATATCACAGCAGCACAAGAGAAATGAAGGAACTGTTAGAGAGCTGTGGGTCCTGTGGGACTCTAGGGTGAATGGATGGTAACACTGACCTTTAAATCCCTTCTGACCGAGAGGTCTTGAGACTATGGAAGTGTGATATAGACAGTTTATGACAAAGGCATAGAGATGCCTGGGTTTGCCTTTGAATGTAACACTAAAGTATGTATTTCTGGTACCTAACATAGAAGACATTCAATAAATAATTGTTATAACATGTAAGGAAAATCTGCAGCAGGCTACCATCCTTGAGAAGTATGAAGGTCTAGTTCTAGGCATGCCAGACTACATTGTCATGTTAAAGTGTCGGAAGGCTGGACACCTGAGTGCACATTGCAGAAACAAGTAGTAGCAGTCAGATCAGCCTCCAAGTGTCCTGTGATCGAATCATCACTAGTTCTGAGCCTAAGCCAAAAGAGCACAAGAGGGGGAGACTGTGAAGGGTTTTCTCCTAGGGTCACATTCTCATTTTGTATCGTAATGGTTGGGGTTGTTCCATGTAGACAGAAAGAGATGGCACAGTCTCCCAGTCCCTATGGAATGGTTGTATTTGAGGAGATGTTACGTGGTTAGCACTCCTGTACAGAAATTTGTTACTTTTTCTATCTTTTCCACCGTATTTTTATACTGTCCCTACTTTCAGTATTCAGTGTATCTCAGAGTTGGGTTGAAGAGACTCTCTTTGCCTATATCATCAATGAGAAGACAGAAACCCAGACTAGTCTGAAACTATATGGCTCAGATTATATGACATCCAATTGATGTTCCTCCTGGGTGCTCAGATTATAGGCTCGTAGGCACATTATTATGTCCTGCCTGCCAGCTCCCAAATAATCACACCGAGACTTCTTATTAACTAGGAAAGCTTTGCTGATACCTTAGGCTTGTTACTAATTAGCTCATACAACTTAAATTAGCCCATATTTATCAGTTTACATGTTGGCACATAACTCATGACATTTACCTCTGCCCTAGTCTAGAACTAGACTTTCATACTTTTCAAGGAGCCAGAGTGCTCTCTGTCTGGCCCTCCCATCTGGACCTCTGCCTGCTTAGCCATTGGCCATTTAGCTGTTCATTAAACCAATGAGAACAGCATATCTTCACAGTGTACCAAAAGATTGTTCCACAACATTTGCCCCTTTTTGTCTAATTATAAAAAGGAAGGTTTTAACTTTAACATAGTAAAACTTTATACAACAAAAACAGTTATCAAGAGTTAGAGTTACAATATTCAGTCCATTTGTTTTTGGCAAATTTAGAAAAAATTCTGTATTATCTATCTTGTCTTTGTGGATCTAAAGTTTCATACCTAATTTACTTTTTATCATAACTAAAGAAAACTAGAAGTTTAACTATTTAGTCTTTAACTCCATCAAAGACGCCAAAAGGAAATAATATTACCTAATGGCAGGGGCATCTGACTACCTGAACAGTCACCCAAAGTTCTTCTGCAATGTTGGGGCATCCATCTTTGATATACAGGCCTGGAATATCTGACAGGCTTTTCTGAGAAGCAGGAAAATTTGAAGGCCTGACCTACCTTGTCTTGGTAAAGTTCAGCAGTCACTTTCTTCTGTGTTCTATTTGTCCAATTTGGAAAGCTACTGTCAGCAGTCAAGGCAAGAGCAGTTTCTTGCCCAAGTGGCTAGGTTTGCCACAAAGAAAGTAAACTCCATGTAGAGGTTCTTCGATGCCCATCATCTTCTCTGAAGTAGATTGGTGCTGTCAGTAGCAGATTTGTCTCATTGTCATGAAAAGCCTCAGGTTATTAAACATCATTAATACCATAATCTGTATGTCTTTGAAGTATTTGAAGACCATCTATCATCTAATAGCTGTTTAACCTTGAAAACATACCTAATATGACTACAAGTTTTATTATTAGAGATGTATTTCTTAATTATACATTGCAATTTAAATGAGCAGCATAAACACAATACCCCAAACAAGAGTAGAGTGTATCCATACAATATAACAAAAATAACTTTAAACTTGTACCAATAAACCAAAATCCATACCAGTGTAAAATATTTTGAGATTAATAATTGCTTTTCGGATTAAAGAATGTTTAATAAAGCCTTTAATAATAAACCCATCATTTCTATACTATATCCCCCCTTTTTCCTTTAGAATGAGATCTGTGTATCTAACTCTTTTGTTTAGGTCTTTTTCTGACCATGACCAATGATAACTTACCTAACTTCCCCAAGTGATGACAAACATCCATAACCCATTTCTTGGGAATGTGGACGTTGTTTTCTCTAGACTGCTTTCTGTTGTCTGGGACCACTAACATCTTTGGGGGAAACTCTGAGAAGTCAGGATAATGGTCCAGTCCTGACTGGAGTAGTCTGAGGCTGGACCATCTCGGCCAGCAGCCTTAAAGGTTGTGGAGGTGGAACTGAGGAGCTCTGAGTTGTTGGACCGCCTGGCCTTCGTTTTTACTGCTGTCTCGTCTCCTTGCTCTGAAAACACTAAACTTTCAAATGTACACAAGTCGGCCAAAGATGATTTTTTGTTTTATATTTGAGCAGATAAAATATACATCACCTATCCTGTAGTTTTTTTAGGTTTATGTTTTATGTCTGTAGCCAGGATTTCCAGGGGATCCTCCTTGCTCAAACCTGATCTTCTTCAACCCTGAATGAATCCTCAGCCTTTTGTTTTCTGTGGGGACAAAACTATAACTTTTTGCATTTTGAAGTCAAGACGCTTAAAACATAGAGGTTGGTTTGATCCAGCAGCATCCATAACTCAGTGTGTCTCAGCAGCTGTCACCCATTCATCAGCCATCAAAAGGTTTATTAATTTACAGGATGCTGACTCCCTGTAATTTTCATCTTTACATGGCTTTTTTTTTTTTAATTGCTACTCTTTCTTTAAAGACTTTATAAACTGCTATGCAGCTTAGCTAGTGGCTGCTGGCTGCTGGCTCCACCCGGGTGCCTTTGTTTCCTGAGAACCTGACCGCATGGTGGAGGTACTGGCAGGAGCCATGTTTCTCGCTCCAGCTTTGGAAAGTTTCTGGGTCCACGGTGCTGTAGGTGTTTCTACCTAGTCACATGCCATTGAGTAGTGTGCCGACTGCTGCTGCATAAACCCCACGCAGGTGCTCGGGCCTCTAAAAAGAGCCATGCCGCTGCTTGTTGATACCACTGAGCCTACCCCAGAGTGTGTGGTCATCAGAAAGACACATTTTACTCTGTTTCAAACTCTCTCAGGCTTTATGTGGATGTATGTGGACCCCCATGGGGTGCCATTTGTAGCTGAATTTTCTCTCCCACCTGCCAGCTCCCAAATACCCACACAGAGACTTATTAATTATAAAAGCTGGTCCGATAGCTCAGACTTGTTACTAACTACTTCTTACAACTTAACCCATACTTATCCGTTTACATGCTGCCACATGACTTAGGGCATTTTCCTGCCTCTCCATCTGGCTGGCCACTCCTCCCTTCTTTTTCCCAGAGTTCCCCCTGTACCCAGAGTTCCTGTCTATACTTCTTCCTGCCTAGCTGTTGGCCATTTAGCACTTTATTAAATTAATAAGAGCAACACAACTTCACAGTGTACAAATACGTTGTTCCACAAAGGGCTTGTGCTCAAGAGCTTAAGTTATATAAAATAGTGTTTTCCTAGTATAACCAGTTTCAAGTTAAAATTTTGATTATTGGGATACTAGGGATGTGTTTCAGTTGAAAAAGTGTTTGTTTGGTATACATGAAGGCCTGCGTTCAATTCCCAGTTCTATATAAACAGCAAGGTGGAATATGCCTGCAAATTCCAGCACTTGGGAAGTGGAAGTAGGAGGTTCATGAGGTCAAGGTCATTTTGACTGCTATAGACCTTGTCTCTAAACAAACAAACAAACAAACACAATTTCCTGTATTTCTTCTTCTATTATGTGAAGAAAAATTACAGTATTCTTCACATGGCCTTTGGCATTATAGGCAACAACAGCTGGTCTTGCACATGTGATAGGAAGCTTAATAGAACTGGTGTGTCTCTGGTGTGATGTTTTCTACTCAGGGGTTTTGTTTCTTAAAGACAGGGTCTCAGATAGTCCAGTTTGATCTCAAACTCCTGCTCCTCTTATTTCACCTCCCATATTCTGGCTTCCAAGCCTGTGCCACCACCCCTGACCTGTCTAATGGTGATTACACATTCTGAACCTCTTGTATATTTTCTTCAGGAAAATTGTTTCATTATAAGAATTATTCCCTTGCTCCAGTGTTTTTGGGCATCCTCCTGACTTTCAGATGTAATGTTTTCAGAGGGTGGACCTCCATGCTTTTTCTTGTATTTTTGAGCAACCAGAAGACTTTCTGATGCTTTAACTAAGCAGCACAAAGAAAAGCAGTCTCTTTCCTTGTTTTAATCATTTGATGTTTACCCCAGGACGTGAAGCTATCTCCATTTCTGTTTCCCCCATTGCGATGTCCAGATCTGAGCCTTAGGGATCTTATCTTTGTGTTCTCTCCATTTCCTTATGCAGTGTCTTAGACACAGTGCTCTGGCTTATTTGGTTTATAGAGAGCTCTTAAGTATGTGTTGCTTAATCTGATGCACATTCTGTATTTCTATGTGTGCCTCCTTCTAGTGCTGGAATTTATTTTCCAACCAACTTAAATAGAATTGAGTTTTCAGTCACCTCCCAACAACCACATTTCTGCTGACCTTTATAGTTCATTAAGGTTATTTATATATCATCATACACCTTATAATAATGTTTTACTCTGCAGTGGACTGTAAATATATGATGACAGTTTGGGGTGCTGTGTAGCTGACATGTAGCAAGCTGTTTCTTCTCAGTATGGAAGTGTGTTCTCACAGTGACACCATTGCCTAAGGTATTCCTCGGAATGGCATTAGCATCACAGACTATCAATGTGTTATACCCACCAGTCTTGTTCTTATTCAACAGTAGAGCTAAGACCCGAAGAATCATCTTGCTAGTAACTGACAGGGTTGAAGCTTTTCACCTGGCTTTGACCTGTTAGACTTCTGTTACGTCATGATCTTTCTAGACTGACTCTCTTTCCTTACTGTCCCAAGTACTCAGGCTGTGTATAGAAACGTTTTCATGTGCACTGGGGAAAGCTAGTCTCCTAGAATGTTTTGCTTTTGGTAAACACAAACAAGCATTCACCTTTATAGATGCACACCTGTGTAGGCAGCAGTTAGCACATTGAATTGTACTGTCTTTTTACATGTTCGTCTCCTCAAATAGACTGTGTGCTTTTTGAGCATTCTTGGATTATTCTGTGGGTTTCTTGAACCTTTAAATGTGGATCCTGATATTCAGGTGTCCAGTGTAAGCTAAGTGAGTGAATGAGTAAGTGAGCTCAGAAGTGAGAGACAGTTTGCCTTCTGATAGCTGCAGTCTTCTTAGAGAAGTCAAGTGTGACGTTTACATTAAATACGAAGATAAAAAATTGCTTTATTTTAAGAGAAACTTTGTTTATAGGGTTTGTTTTTTTTTAACTAATATAAAACAGATTCCCAGCCTGTAGTTCATGTAATTGCTTCCCGGCGTCAGGATTGGTCAGAACATGAGATTGCAATGGAGACTAGCCCTACCATAATATATCAGGATGTATCCAGTGAATCACAATCAGCTACTTCAACAATCAAAGCTCTGTTAGAACTCCAACAGACAACAGGTATGAACTCACATGCTCAGCTGATGAAGCATGTTTTCTCTAGAGATGGGTTGTGCTGGAATACACCACTGTTGTATAGTTTCTCCCCTTCTGGACTTGTTTGTAATCACTGTTCCTTAAGATACACGTCGGAGTACGATGTATAGATGGAGAGTTGTCATTAGAAGACAGACAGACAGACAGGGCTGACTTCTGTTTCAGATGGACAGTCCTCTTGCCAGCAGGAGGGATGGGCTTGTCACTTGTAAGCACAAGTGGGACACAGATCGAAGGGTCCCGCTGTCCTCATTGATGCTGCCGGAGCAAGTTTGCACCATAAAATGCCATTAGACTTGATTGTAAACATGCTCATGTTCTCACCTTATTTTCAGATTGATTGATTTATTTACTTCTTGTGTAGGTTATCCACTAGAGTGTCTGTGTGTAGTAAGAGTCTGTCGGTGTTTGTAGTTACTAAATATCTTTGATATCTTCTAGGACACCCCTATGTAAGTTACACTGAGTTTTCTGCTATAATAGGACATTTATGTGAATATTTTGGGGGTTTATTGATGATCTCATCTAACCCTTTCATGTTTTGGAGAAGCTAGCTGACATTGAGAAAGGTTACCCACTTGTTCAGTGGCAGGATCCTGGCCAGGGCCAGGATCACAGCAGGGTTTGCCTTCTTTGTTTAAAATGATTGTTCTCTTTTGTCTGATTCTGCTCTTGGTGGGAGCTGTCTTTTAGTGGACTTAGTTACTGAAAACTGTGTATTGTAAATTCTATGCTAAACTGTATACTTATATTTGATATAAATTGTAGATGATTCCTTCTAGTAATATTATTTTTTAGCCTTGGGTACATTTTGTAGCTGCTTGTCTTTGACAGATTCAACCATTTCCATCAATCATTTATATAGATAGGAATGTTGAGTAAAGAGATTTTATTGAAAAAGTGGTAAGAAGTTAAAAAAATATATCTATACATATACTACTATATGTATAAATTAAATACATTTATACATATGCACTATCTGTATTAATTAGAGGCTGTTTTATCAGACATTTTAGACACATAAGCAGAGAACCTATTTTTATCCTAACAGTGCAAAACTTTGTTTTATTCTTTAAAAGTCATTAAAGACTTTTTTGGCCATACCTTAAATTACACACACACACACACACACACACACACACACACACACACACACGGTCTCACTCTATAGCTCAAGCTGGCCTGGATATTGCCCAGGTCAACACTGAACTCTGCAGTCCTCCCTCAGTAAAGGCTATATGAATTTCCCTCTTGTGCTGAGGATCAAACTCAAGACCATGTGTGTGCTGGACAAGCACCTGACCTCTGGGTGCCATTCCCGGCCCTTAGATTTTGAGTAGGTCAGATGAAGTAATCAATCAATGGGTGGTGCTATTCTGGGGTATACCCCAGAGCAGATCGTGCTGTTGTGTACTGGGGATACAAAGGAATAGCATCCTGGGAGGAGTATGTAAAGAGAAACAACTGGCTGTCTGGAGTGACAGGGGGACTTGAGTGTGACTGACTAGGAAGTATTGTAGGCTGCTGGGCGTGGTTATGCAGGCTGCAGGCTACCCAACCACACTGAGCAGTCTGCAGTTTTCAGTTCATTGTCTTTCTAGTCACTGCATTGTGGCACCCCAGAGGTCTGGTTCATTATTCCCATAGACAACTCTGGTTTTAGTGTTTGTTTATAATAAAAGTTAACTTTTCCCCGACTTTTTTATGCAGTAAAGGAAAAATTGGAATCTAAACCAAGACAACCCACTATTGACTTGAGTCAAATGGCAGTACCTATTCAGATGACCCAGGAAAAGAGACATTCTCCTGAGAGTCCATCCATTGCTGTGGTAGAGTCAGAACTAGTTGCTGAATACATCACCACTGGTAGGTGTCCTCTTGCAACATAGTATTAAGGTAGTGCTGCCTTTGTGGCTCTCCTGGGTGCTCATGTGGGGGAGGTCATAGCTTTATCTCTTAGCTCTTCTGTTTGTTTTCAGAGCAGATCGGCATCTTTGGGGGTTTCCCTGACCTTTTAATCTCAATCATTCTCTCTCTCTTCCCCCCCCCCCCACACACACACACACGAAGCAGATTAGATATTTACCTATGGTCCAGCAACCGAATACTAATGAGATTTTGGGGATGGTACTCATGGAGAAGTGAAATTCTTTGTCTTGCATTCAGGTGAGGTCACACCTGGAATATTGCACACTTACTTAGCTTGAGAACTGGTGGAGCTCATGATGTGAGTAACCCAGGGTGGAAGAGAGCAGACACCTGGGGTTTGTCTAAGCAGTGGTTAAGGGAGAAGGTAAAGTTTCCGGTATCTGAAGATTCTAGAGGCCATAGGGAAACGGGAGTTCTTTAGTGTTATTGAGCAGATACTGAGACTCATGGGTGAAACTGCCCAGAAAGAAAATCCAGTGATGATAATAGAAAACGATGAACTTCACAGATACTTAGCAGAAAGCCATTGGTGCAGAGGCCGGTGTGCTGGAGCACTGAATGTTGGCGCCTCCAGAAGCCTAGACAAACACGTAGTGAATAGATGAAAGACCTATGATTTCTTCCCTTACTTATCCTTTTCAGAACGCACTGATGAGGGGACAGAGATTGCTTTTCCCCTTCTAGGTAAGTGGTGTGCATCCATTTGTAGCATAATGAAAGGTAGACAATGATTAGTTATGGGGAACTACTTAAATGGATGCGCTCTGCTCTGCTCTGCTGAGGGAAGGTAAGCTCCACTTAGCGAAGGGAAAGAAAGGTTATTTTGCAAAGTAGAGGGAAAACGAACTGTTTGCTGAAGGAAAAAAAAAGAATTGTCTAGAGAAATGGATGACTGTGTGGGGCTTCTGTGGGCCAGCTAAGGTCGCGCCATCTGTTTCGTAAAGGCCTTTCCTTCCGCGGCCTCCATCCCTTGTCCTCACCTCTCACGGCTACAGCAGTGTCGGGAGCTAGCTGCTCTGTGCCCTGTTTTGTTCTGCTGTGAGTGCTAGTGTTGGGGTCACTGAACTTTAGTGACCTACATATGAGCATTTGGTAAGAAAATATTAATAGAAACTTGAAGGAGAATTATTTTTACATAGTATTTTTTGATATTTTGTTAAGTCTAATTTGTTTCTTTAATTTAAAAAGTCTTACTACTGGGACTGGAGAGATGGCTCAGCAGTTAAGTATAGATACTGCTTTTCCAGAGGTCCTGAGTTTGGTTCCCAGTACCCATATTCAGTGGTTCACAATCCCCTGTAATAACTTAAGGTCCACATTATCAAATACCTTCCTTTAGTCCCAGTAGGCACCCAGATATATGTGGTGCACACGTGCGCACGCGCACACACACACACACACACACACACACACACGCACACACGCACACACACTCCAAAATAAGTAAATTAATGAATGACTAAATCTTTAAAAAAAAACTTACTGTAATAATTATGAAAGCTAGTATGGTATCAAAATGGTCTATATAATTAAACATTTTCATCAGAAATTTATTGTTATGTTTCAGATGTCATTCATTTTTTAATATTGCTTTCATTTAAAATTTTCATTGATTTGCTTGCTTGAGTTTAATGTCATATTTTTTTTCCTATTTAGTTCTATTGTAAATGATTTCAGTAGTACTTTAAATGTAAATCCTGGGTCTTTATTGTCAGTTTAGCTGAGACTATGTGGAAGATTATTAAGTTATATAATCTAAAATACACATAAAAGCATACTGTGAAATGCAGTGAGGTAGTCCACCGCAGCATAAGAGTCGTCCAGGGGATGCTGTCTGTAACCTCATGGTGCATCCGAGGCATTTGTGAGTGTATAAAGAAGAGCATTGTGACCAGTCACAGCTGGACTCTAGTCCTTAGACGACCACACATGCGCTTTGATCTTAGGTGCAGCTCACTCTTTCTAAGCATGGAGCAGTGCTCCTTGAAATTGAAGCTAAGCTACATAACCTTACAGTTATGGGTTATTGGAGGAGTTTTCATACTCTCAAAACTCTTAGCTCATTTACAGATTTGTTTTTTAACTCTTCTTGATTCAAGGGTTTCCTTCCCAGTAACTAAAGGCATTTGAGTATTCTATGGGTTTGGATGTGGCAAGTGTCTATACTGTTAAAACTTGAAGTTGAGGCCAATGTGGGGCTGGAGACATGGCTCAGCAGTTAAGAACACTTGTTCTTCCAGAGGACCTAAGTTCAATTCCCAGCACCCACATGGCCACTTAACCTGTGTGAAACTGGTTCCAGGAGACCCAACACCCATGGCAAAACACCAATGCACATAAATAAAAATAAATAAATTTTAAAAAAGAAGAAAATGTGGCTGGTAAATGATGACATCTATAAAGATGAGTAGTGTGAATGAGCCCTGTGGTGGGAGAGGAGGAAGTGGGGTTGATCCCTACAGCTTCACTCTTGCTGGTCTGTTTGAGCTAAAACTGAGGTGGCAGGCAGAGCAACCTTTTTTTCCTGTTGATCCTTTGTTTAAGGACCAATTTCAACCCATTTTTTTTCATTTGCCTTTTGTAAGAAAAAAAGCAAATTTTTATTATTCCACTGAAACACAGGTAAACAGCCAGGCTCTGAGTTTTGGTTCTTTAATAGAAACCAAGTGGCTCCAGATTCACAGGAGTGAGACGGGACCTTTGTGCAGCGTCGTTTTGTCCTGTGACATTCTCTCCATTAGAGGAGCAGTGCGTGTCTGGGGCTGTGGAAAGAAACGCTTTGTTTCCCTGTGAGCTCAGTGGGCTAAAGTCTCTAGAGAAAACCCAACAGTTCACAAGAGGGCGCTGCTTTAAAGGCAAGTTCTCACGGTGCCTCTCTGCACATCCCCTCCGCATACAGTGCTCTGTTCACATTTTGCAGATGAGGAAGTGGTTTCATAAGAAGCTCTTAGGGTTTACAGAGTTCCTAGATACAAGTTCATGCGTGTGTTTAAAATGATGGTCACTGCTTACCGTTGCTGTGGTGATTTCTGAGGAAACATCACCCACCTCCTCTATTTTCAGTCAGCCATCGCTCCCAGCCCCAACAGCCTTCCCAGCCCCAGCGGACCCTGCTCCAACATGTGGCTCAGTCACAGACTGCAACACAGACTTCAGTTGTGGTAAAGTCCATCCCAGCGTCTTCCCCTGGAGCAATCACCCACATTATGCAACAGGTTGTATCTCTTCTTTTTCTTCTTACGTTCTGTAACCTCTTTATTCCCGAAATAAGGTTCATTTATTTTCTATCTGAATTGTAGAATGTATGTGTAACTCATCCATCTGTGAGGAACTAATAGTCTGAATTGGGGTCTGGACACCAGGAGATAATTAGAAAGCAGTATTTTCTTGTTTTTAACGTTGCAGAGACTCTTTGCATTTCAGAAGGGTTGGGCTGTCTGGGTGAGTCTCCTAACTTCAGAGTTGGTCACTGTCTCTGTGTCTCTTACTATTGCAGACGGATTTACTAATGGTATAAGTAAGATTTTTCAAAACGAAGTAGCATTTGACTTGTTCAGCTGTTTGCTAAGTTTGTTTTTGCTTTTATTTTATACTTTATAATGAGTCCTCATGAGGCCATTATGAACAAGAAGGGAAAAAAATATTTTACTCCTTTAATTATGTGTGACCAGTAAAAGAAGATTCAACAGGAAGGAAATGAATTGATATCAGATAGGAACCTGGTATTCAGTGAGGAAATAGTGAGGAAAAAGAAAGCTATGCTGTTAAGTTGATTTTTGTGTGACGACATGTTTTGAGCTGTAAGTACACCTCACTATGATTCTGAAAGGTAGGTATATCGTACCTCTTTCTAGCCAAAATCATGTAACTTGCTCCAGGCGGGAGAACCATGATTTAAACCTATAGTGGCATTTCTGCCTCATAGCTTCATTGTGGGTATCAGATTCGGCTGTGACTCTCCTTAGTCGCTTGGCTGCCAGCAAACCCGAAAGACAGTGAAGAGGCGCTGAACCACAGCTGTGTGTGTATCAAGTCTGATCCAAGGGCACGTTCCACTTTTGAAGTTAGAGTAATGGTGTACTGTATGACAAGGCAGCAGGAAAGCTAGGATAAGGTGGATTTTGTTGTGTCCCAAAGGAAAGCCACCCGTCTCAAGATTTCACTGGGTGGGAGCTCTTAGTCTGTCCTGACGTTGATCTTTCTTATATACAGAGAGGCCCGAGAGCCTGGCTCTAACAGTTGCCCTCAGTGCTAGATAGCCAGAGCACAGTTAAGATGAACTGACCCTGGGCGGTCAGTCTCCTTGCCCACGAAGAGGAATGCCTTGTCCACTGGCTCACTCCCTTCTAGGAGACAGGTCTCTAGGAAGCTGTGGCCTAGTGAGTCTGGACTCTGAGGTGACACAACCTCTCCTCAGAGAGACCTGCTGTGGAGATTGGGGTGGACGTATCTCCAAGACAGTCCAGCTGACCTTTGGGGTTAAGAGCTTGCATGTGGCTAAAGAGGGCTTTCCCAAGCCTTGGTTTTGCAGCCTTTAGACAGGTGAGTGTCCCTCAAGCACAGGCTGAAGTGTGGCTCCTGACCTGGGGAGCCACCTGTTCTTCAGGGCACCTCATTCCCCTAATCTATAGATTTGGGGTTCTCCAGGACTTTCTGTGTAATAATGAATGGACTGGATTTTGAAGTAATTACTGTTTGAGAGTTCAAAATATGGGTTTTGATTAAAAGCCCATGAAGCTTTGTAGTCTCTTTAGGCTCCTCTAAAAATATCGGAATGAATCTCTAATATTTTTCTTGTGACACTGTAGGTGGTTTTTGTTTGTTCGTTTGTTTTTTCTTATTTCATTCTTATTTTGTGTCTCTTTTACTTAGGCATTAAGCAGTCACACTGCTTTTACCAAACACAGTGAGGAACTTGGAACTGAGGAGGGTGAGGTTGAAGAGATGGACACATTGGATCCTCAGACAGGTCTGTTTTACCGATCTGCCCTGACTCAGTCTCAGTCAGCTAAGCAGCAGAAACTTAGCCCCCAGCTGGAGCAAACTCAGCTGCAAGTGAAGACTCTGCAGTGCTTCCAGACCAAGCAGAAGCAGACCCTCCACCTGCAGGCAGACCAGCTCCAGCACAAGCTCACACAGATGCCCCAGCTTTCCATCAGACATCAGAAACTGAGTCCTCTCCAGCAGGAACAAGCACAGCCCAAGCCAGATGCACCGCACACACAGCATCCCGTGGTGGCCAAAGACAGGCAGCTTCCTACCTTAATGGCACAGCCCCCGCAAACTGTAGTACAGGTGCTTGCTGTGAAAACCACGCAGCAGCTCCCAAAACTGCAGCAAGCTCCAAACCAACCAAAAATCTACGTGCAACCCCAAACTCCCCAGAGCCAAATGGCGCTCTCAACGTCATCAGAGAAACAACCGGCAAGCCAGGTAACAGAATTTTGATAGCTTGCAAAATTACTTCTCTGTTCGCGGGGGTTGGGCATAGGTGAAGTTTTTTGTTTTGTTTTTTAAGGTTGTCGTCACAGCCAGCAGTGCTTCCTCCAAGCAAGGGAACCCCAAAGCCTCATTGTGCTGGTGTTGGTGTTGGGGGAAAAGCACTCTGAGAGCTGGGCTGGGCTTTTCTAGGCCGTTTCTAAAGAATCACGTCAGCTAAGTAAACCGCAGGCTTCTAAGGAACAAAATTGACCATCTGTCTTCCTTTCGTCTAGTTGATGAATTTACCCTCTAGATTTATCACCTAGATAGCAGAAGAAATACGTGGATAATCAAAAGAAAAATTTTATTAGCACTAATTGATAATTCTGGACTGATGTGTGTGTGTATATATATGTATATATTTATATATTGCAAATACATATATAGAATATGTTTGTACAGTTGTACTTTGAAGGAAAAGATTGAAAAACCCAACTCAACTTTTAATTTTAAAAGTAGATTATGTGAAATCATTTGAGCGGGTCGAAGGTGTCTCGGGATGTAAATCTCAGAAAAACTAGGCTGCTGTGATTTTTTTTTTTTTTTTCCTTTACTGCCTCAAAGCTTGGCTGGCTGAACAAAGGTTCTTTCAACCCCTCCTCTTTCCCTAGGTTCCTTAAAAGAAAACAGATCCTTCCCATCCAGCCCTCTTACTAAAACATGGAGCTTCAAAATGCCTTCTAGTATACTGCACAAATGTTTCTTTTACCATATTTTCTGGAGTGTTTGATTAGTTTTTCCTCAAAGAGATGTAGCTATAATACACACAACCCCAATTTGTTTTCAGGTGGAGCAGCCAATTATAACCCAAGGATCCTCTGTTACAAAGATAACATTTGAGGGGCGCCAGCCTCCCACAGTTACAAAGATATCTGGTGGCAGTTCTGTTCCTAAGCTGACGTCACCAATTACAAGCATACCTCCCATTCAGGCCTCTGAGAAGACAGCAGTGTCAGACATTTTGCAAATGTCTTTGATGGAAGCTCAGATTGATACAAATGTAGAACATATGGTAGTGGATCCCCCAAAGAAGGCTCTAGCCACCAGTGTGCTCGCTGGTGAGGCAGGAGCTTTGCCCTCCACCCACATGGTGGTGGCAGGGATGGCGAAATGTAGAGAGTCCTGTTCAAGTCCATCTGCTGTTGGCCCTTCCCTAACGACCAGAAAGCTGGAAGCAGCAGGAGTGCCTGCGACAGGCCAGTTCATGCGTATTCAGAATGTAGGCCAAAAGAAAGCTGAAGAGAGCCCAACAGAAATTATCATCCAGGTAAGACCCGGAAGGAAAACAGACGCCTTGGGCAGATGGGAGGTTGTGGGCTTGATGCATTTTGGGGTGTCACCAGACTAGCCACTCTAAGGTGGTAACAAAAAGCAGAGATAGGTTTTCTTTGAGTTGGTTTAGAGACTATTACAATATACTAATTTATATTTAGCTTTTTTTTATTGTTGTTTGTTTTGAGAGCAATCACAGAAACTTGGTAGATATGATCACACAGCACACTGTGTGATTTAGGGACCATGTCTTTGTGTCACCCCGATTTCATGTCACTCACAAGGTCATTGCTTTCCGAGGCTCACATTTTGGGCTGCGTGGTCTGACAAACTGGAATATAAGTGTTTGGATTTCAGGGACACTTTGTAAACATTTCTTGTTCCTCATCTGAATTTGTGGTTCCCAGAATAGTCAACTTCAGCCGGCTGGAGTGTCTGCAGAAACACGCTCCCCATGTGTGTGTCTAACTTGGCATAACCATAACCTTTGCTTCTTGTGTCAGTGTCATTTGATCACCTTGTTGAGGTGTTGTCGCCACCGTGGGTGGTTCATCGGCAGCCTCCTTCTCCGCCTTTATCGTCTGTCCTAAAAGCCATCTGCCATTCTGTGTTGTAGGTTAAGGTTGATGACTCAGACTGAGTCAGACTAGCCCTTAGGGGTTGTGTTTTATTTCAGTCTCTAAATGCAAGATTTTAAGACTTATTTTCCTTGTTATTGGCAGTTTATATTTGTTCCAAACTGGTACATAGTTTGCACAGTATGAGAGCAGCCCATTTCATTTCACTGAGAGTTCCCACTTACGGACCTGTGGAGAATCTAGAATTGGCTTAGAGCCACTGCTGTGTGCTTCAAAGTTCATAAATAAACTTTCCATTTGCAAGAATGCAGATTAACCATAATTAAACCAAATGAGACATAATACGAGGGCTGATAATTAAGATGTATCAAAAGTAGCTGTTAAATTATTCAATTATTTTTCCCATCTATAAAAATAATTTAGTGAATTACATATTTCTTAACAAAAGGTTTTGTTGTGATTGCTGGTCTTTTCCCTGAAGAGGTGGACTGTTTTGGTTTCTGGTTTTGCCACTCACGACTGTGGCCTGCACTACTGACGTCACTCTCATCCCTGTCTTCTCGTCGGGCGTGGGAATAGTCATGCCTCATTTGTAGAGTGTGTAAGGGACACCTAGCACAGTGACTGCCTCAGTGTGTGACCAACAGATGGTAACTCTTACTGGTTTTACTAAAATGGATTGTAACATCTGGGGGCTTAGATGGCCATACTCATTTGGGGTGGCGTAGTTGAAATGTTTTTCTGCATTGTATTAGCAGGAATGAAAATGCAATTTATTCATGTCCAGGATTAAGAGCAGAAGTGTGATATAGCTGATATTCCAGGCGTGGTAGTGCATGCTTATAATCCCCACACGTGGAGAGTAGAGGCAGGAGGATGGGAAGTTTAAGGTCATCCCAGCCACATAGTCTGTTCAAGGCCAGTTTGGGATACTTGAGACCCCCCCCTCTCCAACTTTGAAGATAAAAGATTCTGGTAGGACTATGAGTCACCAATAAGTGCTTACCAAGGGGCTCCAGCCAGTGTTAACCTAGTAATTTTTGTTGTTGTTGTTGTTGTTTAAATGGCAGATTTTTGGCATACCTTTATTACTTAGTTGCAATAAAAGTGTTTTGCTATGACTAAACAAGTTGGTTTCCTCTTTGAACCACCGAAGAGGCTTAAAACCGATTGTGTGTCAGCAACAAGTCATTCATCTTGAAGATGAAGAACAAAATATTGTATCATTCAGGCTGGGTGTGATGGTGCATGTTTTTATTCCCATAACTTGAGAGGCAGAGGCAGGTGGATCTCTGTGAGTTTTAAGCCAGCCAGGATTTCATAGTGAGATCCTGTCTCAAAAAACAAAACTGATAAAATTCAGATAAGATGGAAAAAAACAAAGCAAAAGGCCTAGCTTTTAAATGTGCAGGAGCCGTTAGCCTTCTTTGTTAGAAGAGGCCCCAGTAAAGGAGTACAAAGTAAAGGAGTACATACACTTTGGTTGTATGGGATTTGAGGTGGAATCCAGCATTAACCTTGACAGCTGTGTGACCGACCTGAAGGACATCTTTCACCTCACGGTTGCTCACTTGTGTATTATGAAAATGATAATCTCATTCATACAACATTGTCACGGAATGCAGTAGAATGCCCTATGTGAGATCTAGCACAGTGCTCCATGTGGAAGTTGTCTGGTCCATGCCAGCTTTCTGTTTTCTGTGCCTATTTCGGGGCGGGAAGGGGGTGCATTCCCCGCTACCTTTCTCCACTGTAAGCACACTGTCCCGCATCTTCTTTTCCAGGCCATTCCCCAGTATGCTATTCCTTGTCACTCCAGCTCCAACGTGGTTGTAGAGCCCAGTGGGCTTCTCGAGCTGAACAACTTCACCAGTCAGCAGCTGGATGACGACGAGACGGCAATGGAGCAGGACGTGGACAGTAGCACGGAGGATGGGACTGAGCCCAGCCCCTCCCAGAACTCTGCCGACCGCTCCTAGTCTTCAGACACCCGAGTGCACTTTAAAGCCTGCTTGGTTACCAAGTGTCCAGGGAAACTTAGAAAAGCACTTTGCTCGTTTAGGCTGTGGACTTAGAAACACAGCGTTCCAATGAGACGTTGCTGCAGGAGCAGCATTTTAACAAGATAAAACTCACGGAGGAATGTACTTTTTAAGAAATAAAGAAAAAGAAAAAAAGGAAAAGGTGCACACCCATGGAGCCCTGGCGTCCTGGAACTCACTGTGTAGACCAGGTTGGTCTCCAACTCGTAGAAATCTGCCTGGCTCTGCTTCCCAAGTTCTGGGATTAAAGACGTGCTACCATGCCCAGCTCTTTGTTTCTTATTGAAAGTGTTTATTGATATCTCCACAACTCTCCATTATTGTGGAATATTTTCTTTTGATTCTGTAAATATTGACTCATTTTGGTGAATAGTACCATACAATGTTGCTTGCCACATATCCACTAATAATTGTTACATCTTCATGCTCATTTATACATTTATAATTTATACGTTGTCCTTTGTCTCCTGAAACATTAGTCCATTTGTTTCATACTGTGTTATAGCCATCCCGATTCTCTTGGTTATATGTACTATTTGTTTCTGTTTTTCCTTACAGTCTGCTGGGTCGCAGATGAACCGTATGTCGAGTGTATATTAATTAGATCGTGGTTTTAAAATCTGTTCTGAAGTTCCTGTCTCCCCTCCCCCGTGAGCATCAAACCCTTGGGCATGCTGAACAAGCGCTCCACCCCTAAGCTACATTTGGACCCCAGCTCTTTTTGACTCTGTGCCTAATGGATTACCAACGAGGAATGGCTTCTGCCATTTGGTTTGGTTTTCGGTTGTCTTATGTCCTCTTTTGCTTCCTGGCTTCCTCTTGTTTCCTGGGAACTGTCCTCGTTCCTCACTCATTTTTTTGGTATACATCTTAAGGATTTTTTTTTTAAGCTTTTAAAATCACATTTATTTGTCGAGGGAGGGAGGTGCCTGTGCCATGGTGCACCTGTTGAGGTCAGAGGACAACTTACAAAGACTCTTCCCCCTTCACCATGCACGGAAGCCATGGACTAGACTCACGGTGTAAGCCTAGAGGGAAGTACCTTTACCCACTGAGAAACTTTTCTAGGATATCTAAATATTTCCTTTGTGGTTACTGTGGGAATTATAGTGAATGTTCTAAATATGTAGCAATTCAGTTTGAGTTGATACGAACTTACCTTCCAAACCTGTGGTTTTTTTATAGCTCCTCTTTATGTTGTCACAACGTATATTTTTATGTGCCCAATAACATAGCTTTATAATCATCTTTATACTTTTGTCTCTTAGATCATGTAAATTAATGTCTCTTAAGCCTTCCCATTTTAGAGACAGGGTCTCTCTCTATAGTCCTAGCTGGCCTGGGACTCACTGTGTAGACCAGGTTGGCCCAAACTCACAGAGCTTTGCCTGCTCTGCTGGGCTGAGAGGCACGCAGACTCAGCCCGGGTTTTCGGGCTAGCTATTGAAAGCTGTAGCAGTCCATTTGCGCAGTGCTTTTTCCTGTACTTCCCATGGAGTGTTTTCTTCCTCACGGGTGGTCACTGAAATCTTTGTTCCTAGCTGGTGTACAGTTAATATTTGACAGATTTTCGTGGATCCCAGGAGCTGAACAGACAAAAATCTTTACAGATTGCTTCTCTCATCTGGCTCTTCAGCCTTACCCAGACTTCCCACAGATCCTAGGGACCTACCCGAGGTGACAGTTTCAGGTCTTCTGGGATGAGCGTTTTCAAACTCCCTCTTCAAGAAGTGCTTTTTGAATGTCTGCCTCCCTCCCCGCCTTTTGCTCCCGGGCTCAGGTGATCTACCTTGTTACCCTCGGCACCTGTGAGCTGTCCTCAATGTTGTAGGGCACTGTCAATGAAAGGTGAGCGTGCCTGGCATCTCTATCCTGCTTCTAGAGCTGGGGACCAGGGTCCCACAGTGGGGACATGAGATGGGCAGTGTCATAAAGTGCCATCAGTCCCCCCCCCCCGCCCTCGTGGCAAAATAGACATAAGCTGGAGTTACCATTTTAACCGTCTTAAGAGTGTAACTCGGTGGCATTTAGTGCCTTCGGTGTTGAGCCATCACCGTCACCGCTGTCCGCCACTGGGTGTTTCCATCAACCCAGCTGAATCTGTCTCGTTTGCACAGTGGTTTCCCTTCCCTGTCTCCCCCAGTTCCTGGTAAGTACTCTGAAGTTGTGAAGTCACTTCTGTCTTTACTGAGTATTCGGCTGCTACTGTAACTCTGTTTTCCAGAACTCTGACAAGGCTACTTCTCATGGTTTCTGCTTGGTTTCCGATGCTTCTGTTGGGGAATGGGAGCATAGAACATTTTATTAATGTCACTCAACACCAAGGTATTTGAACCGGGCACCCTGGAAGACTCAAATGGCCACTGAAGTGGGAAAGACTGGCAAGTTCTCGTATGAGGGAGCGAGAGCAGAACTGAGTCTGTTATTCATTAAAGTTCAGGGTGCTTGCTAGACATCAGATGGAGAAAGCCGGAGGGTGAGTGAGTCAGCCTAGGACAGTATGGCACGTGTGGCCAGGGTGAGTCGGAACCAGAAAGAGGTGGAAGGGTGGGGGGAGAAGCTGGACCCTGGTGTCCTAGGCACAGATGAAGAAGCAGTTCATTTAGAGAGAGCCAGAGAGCAGCTGTTAGAAGTTAGCTCTTTTTCCCTCCGTGTGGGTTCTGGGTGTCAAACAGGCCATCAAGCTTAGTGACCAGTGGCTAAGCCACCTCACCAGCCCCCACCCCAAGGAAGGCATTGGTGAGCTTGGGAAAATTCAGTTCTAATGAAATTGGGGGCAGAAACTAGGAGAATGGAGAGAATTGGAAAATACAGATAATCCCAAGAGTTACTGTAAACCTATAAAATATGTCATTTCTGTAAGAATGGAGTCAAGAAATTTTTTTTTTTCGAGACAGGGTTTCTCTGTGGCTTTGGAGCCTATCCTGGAACTACCTCTGTAGACCTGGCTGGTCTCGAACTCCCAGAGATCCGCCTGCCTCTGCCTCCCAAGTGCTGGGATTAAAGGTGTGTGCCACCATCGCCCGGCCCAAGAAATTTTAGAAAACAAAATTGATTGAGTAACACTATGTGGTCCCGGCTAGTCTTAAACCCATAATCCTCCCACCACAGCTTCTCAAGGGCTGGGCATGGAGGCATGCATCACACCATACATAGCTGCTTCTGGGGTGCTAGCTTGTTTATTTCGAGGTGAGACGTCACTCTTGTCCAGCCTAGTTGTGATTCTCTTGCCTCCGTCTTTCGGGAACTAGAGCTGTGCATCCCACCTGGTTCTCTGATTTTGCTCACTTAGTTTCGGTGTAAGGAATTGTTCCTGGTGAGATCCTTCCAGAGAGGCTTTCGATGTGGGAGAGGCTGGCGATACACTGGCCTCGGATGACAGGAGAGGGTCTAGCTGGTACTGGGCTCCCAGAGAGGAAGCTGTCCAGGGTTAGCACATGGCCGAATAGATGCATTGGTTCCTGTTTGCTCTCCCCTGACCTCAGCGTCCCATTTGTGCTGAGAAGGAGGGGCTGACGTTCTCTGTGGGTAGAGGTGTAGGATATGCTCCAGTAAGAGCAACCAAAGCAGGAAAGCAGAATGTGGAACTGGGCATAGCTGTGGGGTGCCAGGGAGCTGGTGTATCTTGCTAGAAGATTCTGACAAGCCTTTTCCTTTAGTTGCTTCTTCCTCATTCACTGCATTCACCTTTTTCCTTGAGGCAGGATCTCTCACTGGGAGCTGACTGGGGTTCTCTGACTAGGCTAGGCTGGCCGGACAGTGAGCTCCAAGGACCCTCTGTCTGCATCCCAGCTCTGGAACTACAAATGCATGCCACCGCACTTGGGGTTTTCAGATGGGTGCTGGAGAACCAACAGATTCCCATGCTTAACATGGCAAGCACTTGACAGACTGAGCCATGCCCCTGCCCTTGACCCCTAATTGTTTATGAAACCCTCTTTAATCTTTTATCTCAAGTCACCTCCCAGGACACATCCTGTTCTACCCCTTAGTCTGCTCATCCACACCTCCTCTCTGGATGTTTCCACCGGGTACCACAACTTTCACTGTGAGAATCCAGTTCACTTTCCTGCCCTTAGAGCAGGGCCTGCATGAAGGAAGCCCTAGCAAGTTCACAAACCATCTTGGTTTTTGGTCTCTGCGCACAGGTGCACATGCTTCCTCACTGAAGGGTACAGGCAAACGGCAGAAATAACAAGCTTGTTTTGGTTGTTTTTAGATGAGGATGTTATTGTTGAGATGGTGTTTATGCAGCATCCATTCTGGACGCGGGGGACAGTGCCCATCTCTGCTGTCATTTGTTCTGCTGCTTCAAAGGACAGGAAGAACACGGGGTGGTGGTTTTAGGATCCCATTCAGAACCTCAGGCAATGAGTCATTTGGGGGTTGACGACTTTTCCGGTGACTACAGCACAAATAAACGAAGCGACAGGACATTGTTGATGTTGTTATTGTTCATTCTAACCATGGTACAGGGTTTCCAGAAACACGCTCTCGTGATCCCTCAACTGTGAGTCCATCTGTATTTCTTCAAACTGTTCTGCTGAGCTTAGTAACTTCCCAGCTCAGCATCGAGAACACAGCCTGGTGGGAGAAGGAATAGAAGGAAGTGGGAGTTCAGTGCTGTCACCTAGGGCCCAGAGTCTCCAGAGAAGGTCTGGTCTAGAGTGCAAACCTAAAGCAGAGGCCGCTGGCTTGCCATAGAAGTGCTTCAGTGTGCTGCTTCCCGTGTGTAGCTCATTTGGCTTCAGTCTCGCTATTTAGCCCAGGCTTGCCTCAAATGCCTCACAAGTGCTGGGATTGCAGACATGGGTTGCCATGACTAGCTCTCCCTGTGCCTTTGAGTCACCTGGTGTCTGTTTTCTCATTGTGACAAAAGGAGCTGAGAAAATAAGGGGTCTTGGCTCACAGTCTGAGAGGGCACAGTCCTTCCCCGGCCCGGAGGTGTGAGGTGACAGGAGGAGTGTCACCCAAAAACAGTGACAAATGCTGGTGCTGCGTGCTTAATCTTCTTTCTGCATCTGTGTGTGTTTTGCATGTGTGCACACGTGTTCCAGGGTGTGGAGGCCAGTGGTCGGCCTCAGACGTTCCTCACAAGCCGGTATTGATGTTTTATTCATGTGTATTTCTGTGGGTCACACATGCATGCTTATGTGGGTGTACAACCGTGGGTGTCATCCTCATCCACTTCCTTTGAGGCAGGGCCTTTCATTGACTTGGGAACTCTACGTTAGGCTAGACTGAGCTGGCCAGTGAACCCCAGAGATTCTGCCTTTTCCCCAATGCTGGGATTTCTGGGTACGCCACCATATGCAGCATGTTTATGTGGGTTCTGAGGACTGGACACAGGTCCTTATACTTAAGAGGCAGACATTCGACTGACTTACCTCCCTTTGTTTGTTGTGGCAGGGTAGACTTGACCGGCTGGCCAGTGAGCCCTGGGATCTACCAGCCTTTGTCTTCTTAGTGCAGGGATTACAAGTGCTGGGAGACAGGCATGCCCCTCATTCAGCTGAGAGCTATTGGAAGCTGATCAGAGTCTCCCTGGGATTCGTGCTGGGGTCATGCCGAGTTCTCCCCACACATCAGTAACTCCTGGGAATGTTCCCTTTGTTTGCTGCCTTCTCTCTGCTGCAACCCCCTCCTCTCAACCCGGCTTCCCAGGGGCTCTTGCTAAGCTTGTCTGGAGCTGGGGAAACTAAGTTAAGCCACTTTCTCCCACCATCCTGCCATTTCTGACCTGCCTACCGCTGAACTCACCTGGATCGTAGCATTTGTCCCAGGGGGAGAGTATCCTGTTAAGGTCACACTTTCCACCACCACATCCCTCCAGCGTGCTCTAGGATTTTCCTCCTGAAACTCGTTCATGTCTATACTGTACTGCTTTCATGTCTGTAAGTGCTTTGCCCGTGTATGTGTCTGTGCACCGCATGCATACAGTACCCACCCGGACCAGAAGAGGGCGTCAAAGCACCAGAAACTGGAGCTAAGGAAATTTGTGAGTTGCCATTTGGATGCTGGAAACTGAACCTAGATCTTCTGCAAGCACCCTTGTAACCCCTGAGTCATCTCTCCAGCACCAAGGGATCCCTTTTCTCTCCAGCATGGTCTCCCTTCCCTCTGTCACTGCGCCCACTCTTTTTCCTCTCTGTCTCCTCTCCTGATCATCCTGACTTATAAACATGCCCCAGAATGGTTCTGATCAGCGCAGAGCCATAGTGTATGGATTTTTCTCTTCTCCTGGGCCAACAGTAAGTGGCACCGTGATTTTCAAGACATCGGACGTCAAGCACCAACAGCCGAATCCTTGACATCTGTAACTGCAGCAGAGGAGAAGGCCTCACTGCCCAGCACAGGAAGCAGAACCAAGGCAAAGCTTAGTGGGCTCCATTAATGAAACAGGGACAGGGCAGAGAGACCCCGGGGAGCAAGAGTATGCAGGGACCTCAGTTCCTGAGTTCTGTAGCCTCCTTAAAAGCATGCCAGGAACCTGTGCAGCCATACAGAACGGTGTCCCAAAACTACGGAGAGAAGAACCACGAGGGATTGGAGGAAATCACGTTCCTGCCAGGTACCCAGAAAGCGTCATGCCTCACAAGGCACTGGGCTAGAGTACCCAGAGAGTTTTGCTGTTCCAGTCCAGCTGAGCAGATCTCAAATGCTTAAAAGGATTCAAGTGTTTCCAAGTAACTGTCCCAGAGCAAAGCTGTAGAATATACATGCATTATACACACATGTGCCTCACTCAGATGCTAGTTACAGTTGTTAGCATTACATCTTAAAAATGTCAAGGCTTGACCGGGTAGTGGTACTGCCTCTGAGTTTGAGGTCAACCTGGTCTGTCTTGGTCGGCGAGTTCCAGGACAGCCAAAGCTACACAGAGAAAACCTGCCTTGAAAAATCAAATGTCGACGGTTGGAGAGGTGACTCCATGGTTAAGGGCTGCTCTTCCAGAGGACCCTGGTTCAATTTGTAGTACCCCCATGGCAGTTCATAACTGTCTGTTTCTCCAGGTCCAAGGGATCTGATGCCCCTTCTGGATCTTCAGGCACTGACCTAACATGTAGGCACAGCAGTCATAAACGTGGCATTTAAAAAGCGTATAAAAATTAAAGCTGGGCAGTGGTGGCATGCACACCTTTAATCTCAGCACTCAGGAGGGAGAGGCAGGTGAATCTTTGTGAGTTCAAGGCCAGCCTGGTCTACAGATCTGCCGATATCTCGGTGGAGACCTCCAAATGCCGCGCACCGAGTCCCCGTGTCTGCGCTCTGTGCGCTGGCACCCAGTTCGTGAGCTTCGGGCAAGGGGGCTAGAGGTTAAAATACACAGACACACACACAGAGACAGTGACAAGGGTCATCCTTGAATTCCTCAAGAATGCCCCCTTTATTGTGTTCAGGGGCAGATTATATAGAGATAGCCATGACCCAGCCAAACCCACCAGAAACCACTCTCCTGCCATCAGGAACTCCTGAAGATCTCATGCTCAGAGCAGCTGTAGGCACTCAGATCAGGGGATTACAAGAAATTCAGGATCTGGGGGCTCACTGCTCCCAACACAGATTAAGTTCTAGGATAGCCAGGGCTACCCAACGAAACCTTGTCTCAAAACAAACAAAACAAAAAACCCCAAAGAAATAATAAAATTAAATAAAGATTTTAATGTCAATCTTGCAAGGGAGCAGGAAAATACAACCCACAATGAGAAAAACTATCAAAACTGACTGGGGATTGGCATGTGAAAAGTGCAGACAGGATGGGAACTGTCGCTATGACTGCATTAGCTGCACCCAAAGTTAAGGTGTAGTCATAAAGAAGATCTAAACTGCACATCAGTGAAGACTGCAACGCGCAAGCTACAGAAACGTGTATGAAATTACAGTAGATGAAGCGTTTCAGAAGATGAGAGGACTATTTAATAACAGCAACTGTCCAAAATGAGGTGACTCAAAAAGACTATTCTTTTAACTTATTTTGTATTTCATATGCATTGGTGTTTTGGTGTTGGGTTTCCTGGAACTGGAGTTGCAGACAATTGCAGGCTGTCATGTGGGTGCTGGGGATTGAACCAGGGTCAGCAGTCACTGAGCCATCTCTCCAGCCTGAAGAATATTCTTTTAAATGAATAGAGCATCAGTTAACTGGGAGACAATATCAAGCAACCTGGCATGTGTGTAATTGGTATATTAGGTAAATAAAGAATTTGGCAAATTATACCAAGATACTTCATAGTCAATCAGCTCAAGGCCAGCAACAAAGAGAGAAAGTCTTAAAAGCACTTGAGTTTTCTTTTGACTAACGTTCTGTGACAGAATGTTCTATGACCTTTTTGTTTGCTAGTTTGAGGCGGGGTCTCCTGTTGCTCAGGCTGGCCTGGAGCTTGGTGTGTGTGTGTCTGTGTGTGTCTGTGTGTCTGTGTGTAGCCAAGGATGTCCTTGAATTCCTCACCCTTCTCCCCCACCTTCTGTTTACTGGGATTACAGGCATGTACCACGCCCACTTTATGGGGTGCTGGGAACTGAAACCAGGACTTTGTGCATTCCTGGCAAGCACTTTGCCAACTGAGCTACTTTCCCAACCTTCTCTTCTTTTGATCTATCTATATCTTTTTGTCTAAAATAAGTTTCTTGCACACAACACAGGGTTGAGTCTTGCTTTTTCATCCAATATAACAATCTCTGTTTGATTCTGTATTTAAGATACCTATATTGAATGTAGTTATTGACATGGTTGGATTTAAGTCTATCCATCTTGTTAAGACTTATCTTTTCTGTTTGTACATCTTTTCTGATTCACTTTAGTCACTGGGCCCGAGCCCCATGGCTATCTGGCTGGGTCCTGGGTCCTCGGAAAGAACCTAATACGATTATTCTGCTAAATGGATGTGGTATTGAACCGCCCCTTAGTTCTTGTCTTTATACCTATGACTGTGCCTCTTACCCTCATCAGAGAAGCTTCTTTTGGCTGTAGGTGGTCATTAATATTGAGAGCCCCCCAAAAAAACTGGTCATAAGAGATTCAGCTCTACCTGGGACATCTGTCTCACACCCCTTTCTCACCAGGCTTGGGGAATATGAGGAAGAGTGTGCAGAAGGGTTGCAAGAGCCAGCCACGGGCTGACTGAAGCAAGAGTGTTTTACCAGACACGACAGTTGTTGTACACAGCAACTCAAGTGGCTGTGACATCATGCCCAGACTGCCACAAGGCCACGTCAGCCAAAACCCCAGCAGGGATGGGGAAGGGGTTCATGAAGTCCCACTCCTATCCGAGGAGCTATAAAGAATGTTTGTCTTTATTTTATGTGCATGAGAGTTTTGCCCGCACGGACACACGGACACCATGTGCCTGCAGTCGTGCCTGTGGAGGCCAGAGAAGATGTGGGGTTACCTGGAACTGAAGTTACAGGGAGTTGTGAACCAAACCCAGGTCCTCTGGAAGAGCAGCAAGTGCTCTTAACCATGAGTCATCTCGCCAGCCCTGGCAGCTGTCTTTTATGTTTGATTGGTTGTCAGACACTGTCTGTAGAACAGTGGGGAATAGTAGGGCTGCAAGTTCCTGTTCAGGCAGACCCTTGGTGTAGAGGGATCAGTTTGGTCAGGAGTTGGTTGGGCAGGCCTTGTTACTGTGGTCACCTTCAATGCATCACAGACTTGCCGTTCCTCTAGGGTTAGATCTTATTACCACTGTCTGTCATTAAGACTCAAACTGGGTGTTGAGAGCGGGCTCTCAGTAATCTCTGGTCGGGCTTCTGCCATCACTGCACGTCTGCAAGGGGCTGAGGTGTGTGTAGCTCATTGGTAGAGTATGTACTTAGCGTGCACAGGGCCCTGGGTTTAATCTCCAGCACACACACAAAGGCAAAGAAAAGGTGGTCTACAGTTTGAGTTTATCTGACATCAGCCCAGAAGCAGTGGCGCACGTTTTTAATCCCAGCACTCAGAAGACAAAGACAGGCAAATCTCTAAGTGTGAGGCCAGCCTGGTCTACAGAGTGAGTTCTAGGACAGCCAGGGCTACACAGAGAAACCCTATCTTGAAAAACAAACAAACAAAAAACAATAAATGAATGACATCAACTTGGGGAGGGGGGCTGTTATTTTATCGTATGGGTTCAGAGGTTTCAGTCCATGGTCGCCTGGTCATCTCCTCTTGGGTCTATGGTGAAGTGGAACGTTATGATGGAGCAAGACTACTCACCTGGTAGAGGCTGGGAAGGAAGGACAGAGGGGAGAGGGAGGGAGAGGGGAGAACCTACCCCTGCGGGGCATACCTCCAGTGACCCATCAGCCAGGGGCCAACCCCTCACCCCATGGCTCTGGAGAGAGATTTAAGGTTCAGGGTGCAGCACTGGCTCTTGGTAGGAGGTCAGCTTTCTACAAAGACGTCCTGAGCAGTAGCTAACTCCTTCCTGTGCTCTTAGAATCCCACCCACCCTCTTGCCAGGTCCTTGCCCCGCTGCCTCCCTCAGACTCCTCTCTGCCCACTCTCCAGTTCTCCATGCTAAGGTGAAGGATGCCCCCTGCCATGGCGATACCTGCTGTAAGGGAAAGGATGGAACCACGAAGAAAGAGTTGTGCGAGGCCAGGATGCCTCCTCTTTGGATAATTCTCTTGGGTCAAATTTTGTCCTTCAGGGGCTTGGAGGGATGGCTCAGCGGGGAAGAATGCTTTCTGCTCTTCCAGAGGGCCCAGGTTTGGCTCCCAGCACCCATGCTGGATGGCTCACAACCACCTGTAACTCTAGTTCTAGGCTCTGATGCCTTCTTTCCCTCTTTTGGCCTCTTTGGATACCCATGTAGTCTCCTCTCTCTCTCTCTCTCTCTCTCTCTCTCTCTCTCTCTCTCTCTCTCTCTCTCTCAACACACACACACA
>NC_022023.1:1766548-1780642 GCF_000317375.1 Microtus ochrogaster
CACACACACACAAACACACACAAGCATAAAATATTTAAACTATGTCTTTTAAATTGTGACAGTAACTGGGATCTGGGATAAGATGTGGCTACTCATTCAGGATCGTCCGCCCCATCCTGCAGCTTTCTCTCTGTCTCTCTCTGTCTGTCTCTGTCTTTGTCTCTGTCTCTCTCTCCTCTCCCCTCCCCTCCCCCCTTCTCTCCTCTCTTCTCCTCTCCTTATTGTTAGGGGAAAGGCCAGGCTGTGCACAGCATAAGCCCTGTGGGACAGAGATGACAAGGGGCTGGAATTTGGGGATGGAATTTTCCAGGGGATTGAGAGAGAAACCAAAGCAGGCAAAGAGCAGGAGTGGATGGGAGAAGTGGGTTCTTGGAGGGCTCTATGCTTTCATGCATTTCTCCTTCTCCAAAGAATGTCCTGTTGTAACGGCTTCACTCGGGTGTCCTTTTAAGTCCATTGCTGTCACAAGGCCTGTGCGTGTCATCATGGCCTCAGGAGGGTTACACCACCAGTTTCCTGTGGCGTCCTGAGACCAGACGTGGCAGTAACATGTCCCCACACCACATGCCTCAGAGGTGACAAAGCCTGGATGGAAACCCAGCCAAGTCTGACTTTAGCTCAGGAATTTTCAGTATTTCTGTTCAACAACTGTCCCCTGGTCAGCTGCTGAACCTCAGTTCACCCCGACCCTCTCTTCCACCCTGCCCAATACCAGGGTTAGGCGCTGTCTCTAGGTCTGGCTGCATCTCCATCTGCCACGTTAGCCTCCCATCATACCTCCTGGCCCCATCAGTGAAGAGAGAAAGCTTCCTGTCATTCCTTAGACAGCCAGGCCTCAGGGCTCACAGCCAAGCACACCCCTCTGGGTACCCCCAGTTTGGGCCCCCAGTACACACTCCATCACAACCCAGGAATGTGGGCATCCAGGCACCAGCAGCCAGCCACGCTGAGGCGCCGGATAGCTGACAGAAGCTGACAAACCATTAAAGAGGAGGTCTGGGCTGAGGGGTGAATCACAGCACCTGGACTCTCTCTAGATTATCACCAGGCATCTATGAGAAAACCGTTTCTGCCCTTCCTGACTATTGCCTACCTCACCCTGTCTCGGGGATGTGAGGCTCTAGGAATACACAGTGTCCTCAAGTTGGTAAAAGCACCACTATCAGGCTTCAAACCCTTTTCTAGAGAGATGTTGCCCCCACCCAAGGAAAGGGGATGACTTCCTGCATGGGGGAGACCAGGATGTGCTATGCTAGTTCAAGGATCCAGGCTCAGGGCTGTCACTAACACAGTGGCAAACAGGACAGAGGATGCTCCCAAGATGGAGCAATCGCTGAGAGTGGAGCTCCCTTTAACTGTAACAGTGCCCCGTGAGCTCAGAGGGCTGCCAATTGCAGATTCTCCCTTTCAGGCTAGGACAAGGCTTGAGCCTCTGTTTCCAACAAGCTCCAAGTCTGCCAGTGCTGTGGTCCTGAACCAGCTACCGGATCAGACGTTTGGTGACTTTGGGGCTCTGAGGTGCCTGCCTCCCTTCCTCATCCCAGCCCCCACTGCTGTTCTGAGGTTTGCCGAACTCATTGGGAGCATGGCCTCATTCTCTAGAATTGGGGTCACCCTTCCGCTTCGATTGTTTTCATTGTTGCTGTTAATAGCTTGTGTGTATGTGCACATGTGTGTGCGCCTATGTAAGGGTGCGTATGTGGAGGCCAGAGATAACCCTTGGAGCTTGTTCTTAGGAGCCATTCACCTTGGGTTTTGAGTCTCCCACTGACTGGAGTACCAGGCTGGCTGGCCACCATGTCCCAAGGATCCACCTGTCCGCTCCTCACTGGCCTTGGGATTATAGGCACTCTCCTCCATGTCTGGCTATTAAACATAGGTTCTCAGGGTTGAATTCAAGTCTCCTTGCGTGCACATTACGGGCTGAGCAATCCTCCCATCCCTGAAGAACCCCCTTCCCAAACTGTCTGGCAGAAGACAGGTTCCCATCTCCGCCGAGCTTATGGGAGCTCAGCATACAGCTTTCTGTCTCGTGTGCGGATAAACTCACGAGTGGTACCCCTTGCTTTTGTGTCTCCATCTCAGAGCCTGGCTCTCCCTGCTTCCTGCTCCTCCCACCATCCCTGTCCACAGCTGGAGTGAGATTTATGTGTGTGCCACTGGGGTTTTGTAAAGAAAAGAGGGCGTGTGTGCCTAAGGAAGGAAGAAGCGTGCATTAAGGTCCATTGTGTGACAAGCACATTGGAAAACATCACTCCCAGCCAGCCCTGAAGCATCCCACGTGGTAGGGACGGAGCAGATGGAGTGTGTTCAGCCTTTCTGAGTGACTGACTCACAAGCAGGATGAGTAGACGGAGATCAGCCTGGCTTCAGAGCCCAGAGAGGGAGCTGGGGTGGGGGTCCAGCTCCAGAAGGGCTGACAGATGTGGGGGACTGGGGGTGGACCGCCACGTATTCCTGAGAGCGATGGGAAGCAGGCAGAGGGTCAGGTGAGCTGGGAATCAAGTCAGGCTAGCTGTCTCCAGAATGCAGTGTATCCATTGAGGGGGGAGGAGGGAGCACACTGGGGGGAGCCGGAGGGTCCCAGAGAGCCTCTTCCCACCAGCGTCTTAGGCTGGTGGGCTATGTGGCCCATCTCTGCCTATACACAGAGTTAACAGAACATCCCCTGTGAATGTCCCCTGTCCAGATCCCCCAGGAGGGGGCAGGAGAAGCTCAGTTTCCCCTTTGGAAGACAGACCTAGGGAGGGAGCATCAGAGACTTCCCCAAGACCACCCCTGAATGAGCCACTGGGTTGGTCTGGAGCCCCCAATCCTGTAAGCTGTGTAGCTGTTAGAACTCTGGGTCCCTGTGGGGAGAAAGGCCACAAGGCCAGAGCCCAGCCTGGGTCAGCCAGGGTTCGTTATCAGGAGCACCGCCCAGCCAGCCCTGCTCAAAATAGCTTTCCAGATGCAAGGGCATTTTTCATCTCGTTCTGTTTTCCCGCATGCACGCACACACACAAATAAATATCCCTGGATCTCAATGGGGCCAGACTCTAGAGAGGGGGAAGAGGGACCGGGGCACTGCTGACCGCCTACTGAGAGGCCCAGGTTTAATCCTTTGGTTCCTTTCTTGGGGTCAAGACTTCGCTTCCTGACACAAGTATAGAAACTCATGCTGGTTTCACAGAGGCCACTGACTTGTTGTTAGGTCAGGCTGGCCATTCCCTCGGGGTCATACTCCCCAGACATCGTGACGCTGGTGGGACAATTGAAGGGAACATGCACGGGTGTGGGGGGGATGTTAGGAAAAATACAACACATTCTGCCTTGGAGGGGCTTCCTAGCCACAGGGAGACCTGCTATGCTTCCTCTTATTTCCAAGAAACTCCTGGAACCCTGGGAGTAAGAGGCCCCTCCTTCACAGAAAGCTGAGTGCACACCAACTACCTCCACAGATGACACTGGCACACACCTGCCGCTTCCACGAATGCCAGTGTCCCCTTGGCCCTCAAACTAAGCCACCAAGGTATCTGGGCATGATCTGTTCGGGGTTTTGCCATCAGGACCAATTTTCCATCCTTAGCTCCAAAGCCGTGCTGGCTTCCCACTGCCCACTTGGAAACTGGTAGATTAAAGGATCCCAGGGCTACCTGTGATAAGATAAAGATGAAGCTAGAGGTATAGGTTGCACTGGGTCCTCCCAAGACATATTTAGGGAGTCTTATGCACTCTGGTACACACGAACGTGAGCAAGGTATTTGCAGGGGTTAAGCAAGTTATGGTAACGAGGGTGGGCCCTAGCCCGAGATGATTAGCACGTTACTCTTGTATGCATGTATGTGTGCGTGTGGAGGCCGGAGTCAGTTGTTCCTCCTCTGGCACTGTTTATCTTGTTTTTCAGAGTCAGGGCCTCTCGCTGGCCTGGAGTTCATTAAGGAGGCTAGACAGTTGTTGAATGACTTCCAGGGGCCTGCTTGTCTCTGCCTCCCCTGCTCGGGGATTCTGAGCACAGTGCACTGTGCCCTCGGTACTTCTGTGTAGTTTTTGGGTTTGAAATCGGATCCTTATGTTTAAGCTCAGATCCTTGAAGTCAAGATAGACACTATGCCAACGGAGCCAACCCCATCCCCACCCGACACCCCCTCAGCCCCAGCCCCTTGCACCACCCCATCCACTCCAGGCCCTGTGCCTGGCGCTCCTGTAATGACGCATGGGAAGTGGCAGGCAGCACAGACTCGGGATCCCAGCACTCAAGGAGTCTGCTCTAGATGTAAGTTTGTAAGTTCAAGGACAACCTGGGCTGTTACCGTGCGATCCTGTCTCAAAAATCACAGGGAATAAAGAGGAGAGACCACACATTTTGTTGCTTGGAGTGTCCCCGTGTGTGGAACTTTATTGCTACCATGCTAGGGAACCCACAGGGTGGAGTGCCTCCTTCTGCCCTCAGCCTCTCTGGAAGCAGGCTGAGCTGGGGGACTCTTAGCTCGCCCATCTGCTCTGCCTCTGAGTGAGTGCAGGGTGCTTCCTGGGTTGTACGCATGCTGTCGGCTTCTGTTTTTAGTTTTGAAAAGAATGGGTTTGGTTTGGTTTTGCTTTACATCCCAGCACTGAAAGAAAGGCACCTGTCTTTTTTGTTTTTTGTTTTTTTTTAAAAAAAAAAAACTAATAATACCTTTTGCAAATGTCTTTTATTCACCTGCAGTTGATTTTTGTGTTGGTTTGAGTCTGTTTGTTTACTGAGGTAAGGCGTCTCTGTAGACCCGGGCTGGCCTGGAATTTTCCATGTTCCTGCCTTATCCCAAGAGCCAGGATCACAGATGAACACATCCATGCGGCTTCATCCACGGGGCTTCCTTGCGGGCCTTGCTGGAGCTTCTTTACCAGGTTGCATCCTAAGCTGGCGGAACAAAGCCCCTCCCGTCTTCACCTCGCTATTCTGGGGTGCAATATTTATATGGCATATATGGATGCTACACCCCCCCCCCCCACACACACACATATGGTCATTTTCTCTCCCACTTCCCTCTATCAGTCTGAGGATCACACCCAGGCCTCCCCTCACACCAGCCAAGCTCTTTACTACTGAGCTACAGCCCCAGCCCTAGAAAATTTCTCAACCATGTCCTTACATAAAGTTCTCTCGAAATAATATTAATATCGCGATTGATGTGAATGAGTTACTTTGAAGTCTGTAAACCATAACAGAGAGAAGAGGCATAGTTCTGCACGGATTCTGTGAGAGGCTCTCATTTGGTGTAGGCAGCAATGTACGCACGATGCATTTATAATTAGTTACACCGCCTCGCTCCATGCTCTGCTTTTAACCTTTTCACGTATGAATACATCTTAAGTTGTCCATGCCTGTGACCCCAGCCCTCTGGAGGTGGAGGCAGGAGGATCTGAAGTTCAAGGCCAGCCGGGGCTACGTCTCGGACAGAACAATCTCTGTTTGCAGGGTGCAAAAAGAGAATGGCCTTGCTTTTTTATTAAAACCGTCTTTACGGAGATTCACACCTTAGGTAAATCCTCTCATGCATTTGACCAATTCCTGAACAGATACTTTGTTTCCCGAACAGATACCTTGGGAGAGTTCCTAATGACCCGTCTTAAGAATAAATGTTTCCGATGCTCGGCTCCCACAAAGAGATTGTTCTCATTTGCCCTCCCATCGGCATCATGTCACGCCGACCACACTAACAGGTGCATTGAATGACGTAGCTGCACAGGCGCAGTTAAAGGCCGAGCAAGCGGGTCAGAGAGATGGCTCAGAGGTTAAGAGCACTGACTGCTCCTTCAGAGGTCCTGAGTTCAATTCCCAGCAACCCCACAGTGGCTCACAACTATCTGTAATGAGACCTGGTGCCCTCTTCTGGCCTGCAGGCAGACTTATAGGCAGACACTGTATACATGATAAATGAATCTAAAGACCTAGCAAGGAGTGAAAGGAGCATGTTTCCTGGTCCTGACTGGGGTTCGCATCTACTATGCTAGCCCCTTAGTCTGCTGATGAAAACTCTTCATTTTCAGATTTTCCCACTGTTTTCTTTCATCAGAGAGCATGGTTGCTAGGACACTGGAATTTATTCAGATTTGCTTTGCAGCCTAGTTCATGCTGAGTGCATTGAGGAGGGCTCTGTGTGCTTTGGAGACACAGCGGTACGGATGGCGTAATGAATCACGGTGTACCGTCACCATTACGTTGACTCTCAACGCTCAGGCTGGACCCCCTAGTCTTAGGCTATTTTGAGACAAATGATATTAACCATCTCATCTCATTTCACACAGATACAGGCTCTTCAACAGCCCCACACAGATAAATAACAGTTATCTAACAGAATCACACATCTAATATCTAATTTCCCTGGCTGTCTTTTAAATAACTGTTGGTAAGGTTTGGGAGCTGTCTGGAAATGTTTGGAAATGTCAGGCAGGCAGCGACAGCTTTTTCTCATCAGGTTTTTAAAGCATTCCTTTGTTTTTACAGTACGGGCTTGCTGTTTTCTGCCTTGCTCAGTGGGTTTGTGATGACGCACTGAGCCTCCCTAAAATTTGGCCTGGTGTGGGGGTGGAGGCTTCGGACTGGCTTCTGTGTCGCTTTAAGACATGCCATTGCTCCCCGAGAATGTCCTTACCCTGGGCATTGCAAGCTGCTCCAAGCTAGCTTTGTACCTTTCCTGTCCCCATTCTCTAAGGAAATGCAAAGGCGGTGATTTCTGATTATATTATTCTCTATTTATTAGCTACAGTTCCTTTATTAAAGAAAACAACAACTTCCTCTCCACAACTGTGAGCCCATTTCCTCGAGGTTTACTTTAAATAGCGAGTGGGGATGAATGTGTCTTCCCCTTGACTCATCAGTTTTTATAGCCGTGAGTTAGTTTCTGACCTTCTCCAAAGGCGAACAGTCAAGGGTTTCTTTTCAGAGTTACGACACACTAGTCTTTATGCCAACCTGTCTGCCATCACTCCTACTGATGCTCAGATTTCCTGCTCCTTTGGCTAGGGAAAGCCAAGAGCTTTGGATATTTGCTCTTCCATACAGACCATGAAGGAACAAGCCCACAGTCAGTTCTTCTCCCAAAACAAGATTGGTTGGAATCTCATGAGGATTATGCGCCTCTGTGGGTCTCTATAGGGAGAAGTAACGTCTTCACTAATAAGACAAACTATTCATGAACATGGTATACATCACAGCTCACTTAGATAACTTTCAGAGTCTCCAGTGAAGTTTGTTGGCTTTCTTCCAAGATACGTATTTTTATTGATAGTGGGAATCGTATATCCTTGTTAAAATATCTTTTCTTAGTAAAAACCGGTATCGTATAGGAGCACAATTGACTTTTGTGTGTTGATTTTATATCAGGCAAATGGCTAAACTCTTTTAAATCTGACTTAAAGTTATTTTTGCTTTTCTGAAAGTCATATAATCTAGAAAGCCATTGCTAGCTTTCTTTTGGTTCTCAATCTTAACAGTTTTTTGTTCTCTCCTTAGTAATTCCCCAAGCTTCTGATAGGATGTTGAATAGAAATAGTAATACCAGGCATACTTGCTTCTCTCTTTACTAAATTTAATTACATATATCTATCCACCCACCCATCCATCCATCCACCATCCACTCATCCACCCACCCACTCACCCCCCCATCCACCCATCTATCCATCCATCCATCCATCCATCCATCCATTCATTCATCATCCATCCACCCACCCACTCACCCCCCCATCCACCCACCATCCACCCACCCATCCATCTATGTGGGTGTGTCCGCCACCATGCCTGCAGAAAACAGAGGACAACATCAGGAATGGGTTCTTTCCTCCACTTTGTGGGTCCTGCAAATCAAGCACCTCTAGCTGCTGTGGTATCTTGCCAGCCCTTATTCCTGTTTTTAAAACAGTACTGCTGACCAGACCCTGTGACTCGCACCTACAATCCCATCACACAGCAGACTCCAGCAGAATTCCTTGTTCAAGGCCTGCCTGAGCTACAGAAAGAGATCCTGACTCAAACGAACAAATACAAGCAGCTCTCGGAATTTCATAAAATGTTTGCTTCCAGGTTTTGGGGGGTGGGTGAGTATGTTAGATTTCAAATTTTAAGTTTCTAATGTTGCTTACTTGCTGGGAACTTTATCATGAACAGATACTAATTTTTTAAATTGATGCTTTGACCGGAATCATGATTTTTTCCCCCTACTCTCCTAATACAAATACGATTCATTTTCAGATTTTCCTACTCTTGAATTCTTTTGACAGGGAGCATGAGTCCCATGACACTGGGACTTTGGGGTCTCCTAGCTTTGCTGTACAGCTCAGTTCATTATCAGTGTATTGAGGAGGTCTGTGTGTGTTTTGTATAAATTTGGCTACCCAGGGCCTGAGAATACGGCTCAGCTGTTAAAAGCATTGCTTACTGTTTGTGATTTTAACTTTATTTAGGACCAGGCTGCAGGTGATCTGACACCATTTTCTGGATTCTGTTACACTGTCTTCAGGATTCTGTGGCACTTGCACTCTGGTGCACACGCACACACAAACATAATTAAAATAATAATTTTGAAATCTTTCAGTTTGGCTCCATTTTCCAGGCAGGCATTGCAGTCTGGTTCAGTATCTGTGTTGGCCATTTCTTTCTGCAGTTGCTAAAATCTCACAGGTGACATTTTGTTTACTTGGTCCACCAAACCTTGTTACCACTATCTGATAGGACTTCAACAGTTTTAATTCTTCCTGGTTGGCTGAATCTTTAATGGGGTCACTTTATATAGACATTGTAGCAATGTTTCCACCAGTTTTACCTACTAATAATCTTTCCATTAGTGTCTATCCGGAGGGCATTGCTTTATTCTCCGAGCTGTCCTAAGTTCTTAACGTTGACTTGGGTGGGGGGGCTACTTTGACAGAATTACTCTCGATATTGTGCTGAGTGATGGATACTGAGCAGAGGCTCAGGGAAAGAGCCATGTTAACCCCGTGCCTTGCAGCGGTCTGCTAGGGTGTGCTGTCAGGGAGAGTAAGTCCTTCGTTAGAGTGGGGATGTGTTACCCTACTGTCTGGAGGACATGTTTTTTTTCCCCGAGAAAAGCCTGGTGTTTCCAGAAAGATTTGGCTGAGAAAAACCAACTTTGTCGGAGGCCGCCTATCTGTTTCCTAGAAACTAGATGTGAGTGAAACCCGGCCGGTGCCCGAGTCACAGCGTACGTTTCCTGTTTTTCACCCGCTAACTAATAAAGTTATTTCCTCCGTGTGCTGTGTGACTGAGCAGGAAGGCCCCATGGCTTCAAGGCCCGAGGCCAGCTATTATCCACTGCCCAGCTCCGAGTGAAGGGCGGAAGTTCCCTGGGCTCCCCTGGGGAGGAACTTCCTCTCCATCAGGGTTGTCAGCCCTTACTGTCCTAACTGTACTGTCCCCTGTTCCCTAGCTGTCACGGTGGCCCTGAGACATCACTACTCTCTACCCTGACATCGTACAGGCTCTGTCCCCAGCCTGCTGTCTCCTGGATGTCTGGCCAGCATTTCAGGCCCCTTAGGTCCGAGATAGACTTTCTCTTCATTAAATTATATTATGTTATATTAATCGATTCTTTGATTGATTAGTTAGAAACTGGCTGTTATATAACCTAGCTCTGCCTCAGGCTAGCTATGTAGCCAAGGATGACTTGAACTTCCTCTGTCTTCTGAGGGCAAGCCCTGCAGTTGTGTGATACTGCACAGGGTTCGTGGGTGGCTGAGGCTGGAACCCATGCTTCAGGCCTGCTGGACGGGTGCTCTATCCTCTGAACTACATTTCCAGGCCTCTAAATGAACCTGATATTGCCTAGTCTATGTTCCTCATCGTGTTCCTGGAGACCACAGCTCTGTGGTGGTCCTAGGTGCCCAGAAGCTCTGTCATCATGAAGAAAACACGTCTCTGCAACTGTTCCCAAACCGTTTGCTCAGCCAGCGCCCCCTCAGATTCACGCACAGTAGTGTGGGCTGGCAATGGTTCTGTCCTCTATTTTTGGGCGCTTCTCTGAGGCAGGTGCAGGCAGGTCAGATTCAGCACTGCACCCCTGGAGCATCCCGGGGCTGCCCTGGGAAGGCTTCTCAGAGAGCTTGTCCAATTGCTGAGTGCTGAATGAATGAAGGAAGGAAGACATGAATAGTCCCTTGGGTGTTTTCTCCAGCTCAACACCCCATATCCCACTCCCCAAACATCCTCCCTGGGCACGGTTTCCAGAACCCTCTGTGTCCTTCCTCAGTAGCCAGGACGAGCTGGCCTTGAGTGCAGGACTCCTGGTGGCCAGAGAGCAGGAGACTTGAGCACAGGCTGCTGTGTGGCTGTGGCCAGCCCTTTCCCCCTTCTCCTGTGCCATGTCTTTCTGGTGTGTAGACAGTGTCCAAAGAAGACATTTCCTCCACTGTGCCCCAAGGCAGTCTCTGTCGCCAACTGTCCTCCTGAACTCACCTGGGCAGAAAGGCTGGGTGTGGACGAGGAATCCTGGTGCCCAGGGGAGCTGCTGCCCCCGGGTGCTGTTGTGTACTTATCTGCCAGCTTATGTCTCTAGAGGGCTGGGGTCTGGCTCACTCTCACACACTCAGGGGGTCTGGCTCGCTCTCACACACTCAGGCATTCTTTTAGTCATGTGCTCACACTCGCTCACTCTTAACTGACCATCGTCCATGCCAGGCTTTGTACTGGGCTGGGTAGAGGGTCTCAGAGATGCACGGGACTTTGTGCCTACCTGTCAGGGTTGCCCAGGCTGTGTGAGATCAAAGTCAGACATGGATGTGGAAACAAGGATGACATGATATCCCGCTGTCCTTTGCCCTGGGGAATGGTGCATGTGTACATGTGTGTGCATGTATACTTGTATGTGCGCATGTGTGTGTGTGCGTATGTGTGTGCACATGTGTGCACGTGTGTATGTGCATGTGTGTGCACGTGTGTGTGTGCATGTGTGCGTGCATGTGTGTGTGTGCATGTGTGCGCATGTGTGCGCACGCAAGTGCGTGTGTATGTGCATGTGTACTTGTGTGTGCATGTGTGCGTGTGTGTGTGTTGGGGGTAGCTGTGGTGAAGGCATGCAGAGCAAGCCCCCTCTCCTCTGTCTGTGAAATGAATGAGAGAGCAGCCGGCCTGTGAAGCACAATGAGTCCCATGGGGAAGAGCTGAGCTTAGCCGTTAGGGAAGCTATGGACTGACCATGGGCACCCCGTGGTGTTGGTGTGTGTGGCCCGCGGTGGGAGGTGCTGCCCTGGGAGCCTGCCTGTCCCTCAGCCCGACACTTCCTAGCACCTGCTGGAACAAAGCATGCCCCGGCTGCTTGGCTGCGCAAGGGACTTCTCGAGAACCCCTGAGATGCTTATCTGCGCCTGCCGGTGCTTCTCAGAAAGGGCCTAGATCTGGAGCCTGTGCAAACCCTGGAGGCCAGGCCCCTCCCTCCGGATCTTCTGTAGGGGACAGAAGGCAGGGGTAGAGCTACCAGTGGGGTAGTCTGGGGTGGGAGTGTGCTGTGCGCAGCCCCGATAAGGCTGAAGGAGAGTGGATCAGGTTGACTCCTCTCTTGGATGCTGGAAGCTGAAGGACGATGCTATGTTGGCCAACCCTGATGCTGCTCCTCATAGGCCGTCCCATTACACCCCACATGCATAAGTATGTACAGACACATGCGTGACCCACACAATTCCCATTCCACAGATGTGGAAAGTGAGGTTTGGACAAATTAGGTCATCACATTGCTGACAGCTGACTGGTCGGGAGCTGGCTCCCGGTGCAGGGGACAATGGCTGTCATCACATCTGCCCTGTCCTCCTGCCCTTGGACATCTTATTCTTTGACTTATTTCAGATTTACCGTAGAATCACAGGGCTGGGCCTGGAGAGATGGGTAAGCCATTAAGAGAAGTTACTGTAGAAAGCTGGGGTTCAAGCACCCACACTGCAGTTGACAATCACTATTAGCTCCAGTTCCCGGGGATCTGACACCCTTTGCTGGACTCCTGGGGCTGCCGAATGTACACGGTGCATACGAAACTCACAAAGGGTTGTACACAGTCACATAAGTGCAAGAGTAATGAATCTTAGCCAGGCAGTGGTAGCACATACTTTTAATCGCAGCTTGCAGCAGGCAGAGGCAGGCGGATCTCTGAGTTTGAGGCCAGCCTGATCTACAGAGTGAGTTCCAGGACAGTCAGGGCTACACAGAGAACCCCCATCTTGAAAAAACAAAACAAACAAACAAAAAAGTAATAAATCTTTACACCTTATAAATTTTTATTATTATTTTTAAAGAAGAGTTTACACCTTATATATTTTTTTTATTATTATTTTTTAACTCTCATCTCTCTGCTGTGGCAGACTGACCTGTGGGAACTTCCTGATGCAACCCTGGGAAAGGTGACTGGGAAATTCCCACAGCCCTTCCCTGTCCAGGTCCAGCGCAGGCTCCACCTTTGGGAGAATGGAGACAAAGAGTCTTTGTTCCTAGTCTGCTTTCACCCTGCTCTGCTGGAGCAGCCTGGATCTGGGCAGGCACCAGCAGCTTTGCCAGCCAGGCTAGGGCTTGTTTCACCCTGCTCTGCTGGAGCAGCCCGGATCTGGGCAGGCACTGGCAGCTTTGCCAGCCAGGCTAGGGCTTGTTGAGGCGGCAAAGACAGAGTACCCACAGACTGGGCACACAGGCTGTCAACACTGCAGGACAGATTCACCAGACTTTGCCCAGATCCACAATGCCTGGGCCAGCCCAGCCAGGTTAAACCAGGATATGGGGTTAGGAGCAGCACGCTGTATCTGAACATAAATGGTTCATCACAGGAGCTGTGTGTAGCCATGCCTATCCCAGTGGAACCTAGGGTGCCCCTTGGGCTCCAGAAGCAGGGCTGGGCATGGACAATGTAGCTCAGGCTGGACTGGAATGTGCCACCCTTCTGTCTAATCAAGTCAGAGCGAGGTCATTTACGAGGGTCTAACCCTGTAACACTGGTGTCCTTATTAAAAGGGGAAAATTGGGGACAGACAAAAATATGTGGAAAGAGAGACCCAGAAGCACCAAGGGTAGCCGTGAGCATGCAGAAGCCCTGGAGAAGATGCTCCCTGAAGCCTCAGGAGCTATCTACCCCCACGTGACAGCCCCACCCCCACCACCAGGTGAGGTGGCACAGGCTGTGGCTGGAGCTGCCTCCTCTGTGGTCTTTGTTGTGTTGGTTCTAGGAAAGCAGTTACCTCCTTTCTATGAAAGAGGAGCACCAGGCTGGGATGCGACTTCCCCGAAGGGGACAGATGACCTCAGTGCCTCCTCCTCCTCCTGACTGTGGCGCTGACCAGCACACACTCCTGTCAAACCTCGGCTCGCACACCTGTGTGAGTGTGTGCAGTTTCAAGGTAAGCCACGTTCTGAGCTCAAAGGCCTAGTGGAGAACCAAGCCAGCCGTGGGCACAGTCCCAAGTCAGGGAGCGGCCTGTGGGTAAGGTGTGTGAGCTGACGCTTAAGGATGCATTTCAGCGTACAGGTTCTGTGGGGGAAATGAGGCAGGGTTTAGACTCTCCGCTAGGGACAGTCGACCCGGTGGTCACTACTCTTCCCAGGCTCTCTCTGTCCCCTGCTCCTTACACGGTTCTCAACTTAGACTCACCCTACCTGGCCACACCGTGCCTTTCCTGGAGCTCCACCAGCCCTGCTCATACTCCAGCAAATGGTGCCACCATTCTACCCCATGTGACAAACTCCCATCTTGTTGCGTGACTCTGTGAGAGTTACTTGTCTTCTCAGAACTGACTCACTTGCCTTCCCAAGTGGGATAGCACTTGCCTCACCGGCTTGTTGGGAGGTTCGCTGCCTCTGGGTGTCCAGTCCAGGAAGTTTCCGGCACAGAGTTCCACTGTTCTGTATCTTCCCGGGAAGCCAGAGTCCTCAGACAGACCTGGATTATCATAACCGTGTCATCCAGTGCAGGGGCCATGAGTGACTGGTGTGCTTGAAAAACGGTCACTCTAAAGGGGAAGTCCTGACATTATAAGATGCACGCCAGATGACCATGCAATGCAGAAGTATTGAATTTGGCATGCATTACTTTTTTTTTTTTTCATCAGGGTTTCTCTGTTGCTTTGGCGCCTGTCCTGGAACTAGCT
>NC_022023.1:1780742-1802427 GCF_000317375.1 Microtus ochrogaster
TGCTGGGATTAAAGGCGTGCGCCACCACCGCCCAGCGGCATGCATTACTTTTAATACTGACTACACGCTGATGTGATTTCTTTATGTATTAAGCTAAATAAAATAAATGTAAATGAATCAAGTTGAGTTAATCTTTTTCTTAGTTTTGGACTGTGGCTACTGGAGAAATAGATGCAAGTGTGAACGTGAACTGAGCGGTGCCCGAACTTGGAGAGGTCATCTTTGGGCGCCTTGCCTTCTGTCCCCCCGAAAAGTGGCTTTGGGGCTTGCAGCAGCCTGAGTGTCTACTCTCTGTGTCTTCTGTGTCTTCTCCCCCTCCAGATCCTCCCCCCCCCCAGGGTTGGGGAGCTGCCCTCCTGCAAGATGAGTAAAAAGCCGGTTCCCAGCTGGTGGAGAATCTCAGCTGTGTGGGAATGACCCTGGCCTCACTTTCTCCCTCCCAGCCACCACAAGGGATGTGGCTTCCTGGCCTCCGGGTCTGAGTCAGATGTAAGGAATCCTCTCTCTTCTCAGGAGGGTCTGGGTGATGGGCAGGCTGTGGACACTAAGCATCAGACACGCAGGGCGGATCTAGGCTCAGCAGGGTAGATGGAGGCTCAGCCTCACGCTAGCCACGAGGCTGGGGAAGCCCCACCTGGCTGCATCACAATTCTCTCAGCTGTAAATCTGGCATAATCTCCCTTTAGTTTGTGTCCGAGTCCAGGGGATGAAATGACGTTGTGGAGGCGTGGCCCTTGGCCTAGGTCTTGTACAGAAGATGACAGTGGTCGGAAGATCCTTGTTGGGCTGTGTTTGTGGCTATGGTCAGTCAATCTTGGAGGGGAAGCAGATCCAGGGTGCTCAGGCCAGGTTGGCTTGTAGTTCTCTTTCAGGCCTTGGACTGTGTACGGCCTACTTGTAGCCTGATGATCCGTTTCAGATGGGGACACCGAGATTTCCATCCCCAGAGCCTGTGTTCTCTCTACCGCCAACGCTAGGAGGGCTCCAGGAAGAAATGGATGTAAAATAGAACTGTGAAGGCTTGAGCCTTAGTGTGTGTGTGTGTGTGTGTGTGTGTGTGTTGTGTGTGTGTGTGTGTGCGCGTGTGTGCGCGCGAGCGCATGCATCCAGAAGGGCATGGTGGCTTTTATGCCTATAATCCCAGCATTCAAGAGGCTGAGATGAAGGGATTGTCAAGAGTTCAAGGCCAACCTTAACTACTTAGTGAGACTCTGTCTCAAAAAATGGAAAGAAAGAAGTAAATCCACAGTGCTTGGCTTGAGCCCGCTCTCCCAAGACCCTGAGCCAAGGGCATGGGTCCAGGCAGCTCACTCAGGAGGGCACCAAGAAACTCTCAGGAGGAGACAGGGAGGGAGCGATCCCTGGGGCGGGGGCGGGTTTGCTAAGGAGGTTTCACCTGAGTGCCATCCTGCTCAGCTGTGTGTGGACACCCTTCCCCACTGCATCCCGAGGGCCCGAGAGTGGGCAATGCCCACCTGCTGTCCGTCCTGATTGAGGGCTGATGTGTCGGGAGTTCTGGCCCTTCCTTATGCCAGGTAAGGTCTCTTGATGCCAGAGAGAGACTGGTGGATGCCGGGCGAATGCAGCAGGGGCGTCTATGGGGACAACCTCAGCCTGACTCTTAGGAAGTGTACTTGTGCAAAACCAAACTACACAAGGGTGTGTGTTTATCACAGCCTTGACTGAGTCTGAATTTAGAAGTAGCCTAAAAGTACAGCAAGAGGGGATTAGCACATCAAGATCCGGAGCATTCTACAGCCTCCTGTGAAGCCCCGGTGGCACCAGGGAAGGGCTGAGGAGGAAGTGCTAGAGTGGCCCATGCCACCTAGCCTGGCTTTTACCCACTGATTAATAATACATCTGTGTCCTTTGGAAACCCGCTGGGGCTCCCTCAGGTGGGAGCTCAGCTCTGAAGCTCATGTGAATCGCTGTCTTGGCCTCTCCCTGGCTTCTCCTCATGCCCAGCCAGCTTTTGAGTGTCAGAGTTAAGTGGTACAAACTAGAACTCGTGGTTTTTCTCCTTCAGGTCTCTCTCTCCGGCATACTCCCCGCCCCACCCCCACCTCCACACTGTTCAGAGCAAGAGCTCGTCAGCCCCTCCTGGGTTCTCTCTCAGACCCACATCCAAAATGTCAGCAAATTCTGCCAGTTCCACCTTCTGAACTATACCCAAAGTCTCTTGAACTGTGCCTGTGGTTAACTGGTCACCGCTGCAGCCATGGCTAGGGCCCTGCTGCCAATCACCCCTCTGCCTACTCCTGACAAAGACGTGTGCCATGGATGCAGCTCAGTTGGTCGAGTTATTGTCTAGCATGCGGGAGGCCTCGGGATCGATCCCCAGCTCCTCATCCACCAGGTGTGATGGTGCAGGTATGTAACCCTAGAATCCAGGAGGTGGAGGCAGGAGAACCAGAAACCCAAGGTCATCCTTGATATGTAGTAAGCTTGAGGCTAGCCTGGGCTACAGAAAATTCTTTCTCAAAAACGAGCAAAGCAAAATGTAGCGTTTATAAGACTATATACAAAACCCACTACAAATGTGTTTTACTCTGTAAATTCTATGTTATTTTTTTTTTTAAAAGAAGAAACAAAACCCAGATTCCATCGCTCCTCCTTACAAACCTGCACGGCAGCCTCTCCCTCAGCTCTCCTCTGGCTGGTGGCGACTTTTTAGTGGGTCCAGAAAGGAAGTGGAAATCAGAGTCAGCATCATTGTGTTTTATTTTACTTTTGAGACAGTCTTTCTGTAAAGCCAGGCTTTACAACGATCCTCTGTTCCTAGTATTGTGATTATGTGGGTTTCACCACACCTGACTTCCAGGTCATTGCCAGCATCTTTATTGTTCTGGTTTGTGATAGGATCTTACCCTGTAGCCCAGGCTGGCCCTAAACTCAGTTTAACTGCTGAAATCATACGCATGAGCAACCACACTTGACATTGCCAGCCCTGCCGCCATCATCACTGAGATGGGATAAGTAGAGATTGGAATCTGCTGTGTAGCTCTGGCTGCCCTTTCGTCCCAGCACTCGGGAGGCAGAGGCAGGGGGATCTCTAAGTCTGAGGCCAGCCTGGTCTACAGAGTGAGTTCCAGGACAGTCAGGGCTACCCAGAGAAACCCTGTCAAAAAAAAAAAAAAAGAGAAGAAAAGAAAGAAACAAATAAAAAAATGGCAAGTCTGCTGCCAGGCCTGGGCTGTCCCAACCTACGCCTCTCTTACCTACTGTGACTGTCACTTAGACTCTCATCCCCACCCTGCTGCGGTCTTCCTTGGGGCTTACAATGGCCGTGCCATTCCTGGCATTCTCTGCCCAGGGCCTTTGCACTGCTGCTGGGAACATTCTTCTTTTCTCACTCCCTTTACTTCTTGTTTCAAATGTCAGTTCCTGCCTGGCGTGCTCAAAATAGCCACGCTCCCAGCTTCCCCGAGTGGCCGCCTCACTTTCTTTTTTCTGCGCCCGGGCTTGCGGCTCTCCACGATGTGTTTGTTTATCTGTTCACTTCCCTACACTGGAATGCAGGCTCCGTGTGCTAAGGACTGTGTTGATTTTCCTCGTGGTTGCACCCTGGTGCCACAATGTTTACGCACAGTTGGATGTATGCCTTTCCGGTCTCCCAGGACCATGCGGTCTGGCTGAGACTGCTTCACGTGCGGCTCTGTAAATGGTAGCGTGCTGGCAGCCGTGTCCAGTGTTGGCTGAGTGAACCCGCAGAGCTGAGGGTTCATAGGGTCTCATGGACTTGGTGAGACCCGTTGTTCCCCCGGAGCCTGCTGTTCTCTGGAATCCCTCCCAACTGGCTTTTCCAGACTCCCCTTAGGGAGCCCCCATTCCCTCTGGGGACTCGAATAACCCCCACGGAGCTGCAGGCCCTACAGAGCTGCAGGCGTTGCAGTGGCCAGGCTGAAAGACTTTGTAGGTCCAGTTGCAGCAAACTCTCAATGCAGCCGTACAACTGATGGCTTCCTACAGCAGAAGATGGCACTTGCTGCAGGGAGGCTGCCCCAGTTGGGAGTGTGGAGAGATAGCCACTTGTGAATCCACACTTTCTCGGCTGCCACGGATCTGAGTGTGGAAGCACCAGGAAGAGAAGGCGAAGCCTCTGCAAACAGGCCTCCTCCATTCCTGATATCCCCAGGCTCAGGCACTGTGAGAGTTCGCGAAGACCACGAAGGACAGCTCCACTCCCTAGACAGGGCACTGAGGTCGAGGCAGGCGCAACACCACTGACGTCGCAGAGCATGCTGGGGCTTCAGCCCACTTCCGTCCCCCCCCCCCAACCCAGCAGCTGTAGGCCAGGCCAGAGGGCTGGAGCCAGGCATGTACCCTAGGTGCAAGTCAGGGAGGGTAGTTCCTTCGAAGCCACGGCTGCCTTTGAGGGACCCTGCAAGTTCAGACTGGCTGGACAGTTAGTTATAGGCACAGACTTGGAGGTGGGGAGGGAAGGATGGGTTGTTTCCAAGCTGGATGGTTTGTTGAGGGAAGCAACAAGTATAAGTATAGCTGATGTGCTCTGAGAAATGGGAGAGGATAGGCCTCTTGGGGGCAGCCCCAGTGTAACCTGGGAAATTTATGCCCAGTTCTCCACCTTTTCTGAACATGTAGTTCACAGGCAATCCTGTCCATACACACAGGCAGAATATTATATGTGTGTGTACATATTGGGTGTATATGTACTGTGTGTGTATGTGTGTGTGGTTGGATATCTGTCTCTCTATCTATCATCTATCTATCTATCTATCTATCTATCTATCTATCTATCTATCTATCTATCTATCTTATCTATCTATCTATCCTCTGAAAACCAAATGCTTTCTCTGGAGAGTGTCTAACTGCTTCTTCACCCAGAACACACACAAACACACGCACATGCACACATACCTATGTACAAATATACATGTGTGTATGATGCTGTTTTAGGATGCAGAAGCTCCCAGTTGAGTGAGCCCCCTTTGGGGATGTTAGGGAATGGGAAACAGGTACAGGGCCTGGGAAAATGGGCCATCAAAGCTGCCTGGCCATTCAGTTAGCCATGGAGGAGGGATAAGAGGGCTGCAAGGTCACAGAGGATGGCTAAATATAGGGACACTAGGAGATGGAAGAGGTTCCTGTCAACAGCAGGGGGTTCATCCAGTTCCTTCTCCTAGGGGTGGGGCCAGGATGCTGGGGAACCAGGGTGGATGGGTCTCCAAGTGCCGCATTGTCTTGGGCTAGACTAGACACCTAGAGGGGCTGGGGCTGGAATCATGGCCAGGGTGATCGTGACCGTTGTGCCTGGTTCCCACTCTTTGCTCTGTTCAGCCTATATTTAGAGTTCAGGCTTGGAGGCGTGTCCTCTGAGGACCAAATGGTTTCTCTGGGAGGCATATATGGATGTCTGCGAGGGAAGGAGATGAGGGCTTCTCTCAGAACATCAGCCTCTGCCCTGCTTGCCTCTGAGATCCCAGGGAAGACGAGGTACCTGTTGGCTCATTGCTGTATCCCCAGAGGTCAGCAGGTCAGGCTTTGTTCTGGGGCCAGTGCCTTGAAGGATGACATATCAGGCAAAGACTCAACAATGTGTGCCGGATTCAGAGAGAGCTTGAATCTAAATGGCGTGGGAGCCAAGTGTGAGAAAGGCCTAACGGGACCAGGAACGTGGCCAAGGACTCTGATGCGTAGCCTGGAAGCATCTAGAAGGATAAGCCTGTAACCCATTCTTCTTGGACATGGGGTTTCACTATGTGGATCCCTGGTTGGGCTGAAACACACTATGTTGAGCAGGCCCCAAACTCAGAGAACCACCTGCCTCTCTCTGCTTCCTGAGTGCTGGAAAAGGCATGCCCACCACACCCAGCCACAACCCTTTTAGAAAAAAGTTCTAGAACTTTTACTTATACTTACCTTCTTAAAAGAAACTATTTAGGCTCTGCTAATATTTAAGATACCTACGAACATTGGTCACGTCATCTTAGTTGGCTGTAGTTGGCCTCATGGCCCCTCTAACAAGCATCATAGTTTTGGCTTTTCTGTGTGTGACGTCTTGATCAACCTGACACAAGACATCCCAGGGACACTCACTTTATAAAGACAAATGGTAGACTCTCTGTAGAACGGATTATCAGCAGAAACAGCCACAAAAGCATACTCCAACTCCTCATAGCGAGGAGTTTCAGAGACTCACCGTCTTGATGGTGAAGATACCTTTTCCAGTCTTAAGAAGACACAACGATACCTCTGCTCTGGTTCCCTCAGTGGGGAGGGAGGGTATCATCTCTCAGATCTTAAGACAAATGCAGACCAGAAGAGGGCACCAGACCTCATTACAGATGGTTGTGACCCACCATGTGGTTGCTGGGAATTGAACTCAGGACCTCTGGAAGAGCAGGCAATGCTCTTAAGCTCTGAGCCATCTCTCTAGCCCAACTCAGCCCTTTGGGGAGAGGGCATGGATGGCTGGGTAGGAAATCCACACAACTGAGCAGAGCTTTGCAGAGCCCCTTGGCACGATTCTATTGTTGAAGTGGTGGCCTGGTACCCATGTCACAGCCCACATGGGAAAACAGGGAAATAGACTTTTATAGCTTATTTTGATGATTGATTGATTTGTTTATTTAGTGGGTATGAATGTTTGCCTGAATGTATGTCAGTGTCCACAGAAGCCAGAAGAGGAAAGCAGGGCACCCACATCAGCCTGCTCCTCACAGCCCACTTTCACTTCTAGTTCTGCCTCTTTCCACAGCTTGTGAACCATTCTGCTTCTCTTTCTCTCCCATTTCTCCAACCAATACTCATTCATCGCGCGGGCACTCACCGGTGCCTCTGGGCCTCTGCGGCAGGCACCACACAGGCCGATCCTTGAATGCCCCTAGGCAGCCCCATCACGTCTTTTGCCTGAAGCAGGACTCTTTCTCTGAATTTTTAAGGGGATGCCTGCAAGGAAGAGAGGAAGGCCCATCCAGTGAGACATCTGGGAACACTTTGGGGGACGGGGGCTGAGCCCCAAACAATTGGGGAAAGGGACCCAGGTAGAGGGAATGACTAGGGCAGAACCATAGGACCCCAAGAGAGAGCAAAATTTCTAAAGGACCCTGGAGGTCGCTGGATGAAGCTTGGACTCTGGAGGCTCAGGGCCTGCTCCAGTTAGCTCCGGAGGACCTGAGAGTCAGCCACACTGTAACCCTTGGAGGAGAGAAAGCCCCGAGGGAGGGTCCCAGGCAAGTCTTTGGGCCAGAGATTCTCTGCTTTCCCAGGCTTATGAGGAGGGGCCCTGATTGGGGAAATAGAAATATATCTGGTTAACCTACAGACCCGCAATGGGGAGACTAGGGCCCATGATGGGGAAACCTTGTTAGCCAATTATCTTTAAGAGGTGGATCCAAGTTAAGGCGTGGCTTTCTGGGGGGGGGGGGGGGAGGGGGAGGGGGAGAGAGAGAGAGAGAGAGAGAGAGAGAGAGAGAGAGAGAGAGAGAAAACCGACCCAGGTGCGCTCTCTGTGTGATTCCCCCCGCGGGGCACAGCTGAGCTTGGACTTCCTGTTTTGTAACTTTCCCCCTTATAATAAATAAAAATATAATTGTTTTATCCTTTAGCTAGCCTGGTTATTTCCTGAATCGAGCTAATTTCTACAGACCCAGAAAAAAAAGGCAATTGCTTATCTCAGAATACACTAGAATATGGCAGCAGGATAGGAGGGTGTGGCCCTTCCGCCAGGGTTTGAGACACCCCACTCCAGGAGCCCTGGGTAAAGGACCCTTGGCTTTCTCGCTGGTGTAAGTATGGGCATTTCCCAAGGGGGCCTGCTTCAAGACAGAAGCCTGTTTGCAGGGCTAGGCCACCTCTCACTGATGGCCTAGGAAGGGAGGGGCTGTGGTTTCCTGGTGGGCTGTTCAGAGCAACTCCTGAAGCTCCCAACCTGGCTTGGAGGGCTTGGGGAGAACACAGGAGGTACCCATGCCCTTCCTGGCATTGCCCCAGCTTGGTGGTCATGTCCTATCTGCGATATCTGTGATAAGAATGCCCTAGACAGTGGGGTACAGGTGTCATAGGGGCAGTTCAGACTAAGTCTCTATCCCTAGGGCCACAGGTAGGAAAACTGGCAGATGAGGGGAGATACACACATACATAGGATGGGGCACAGGGGGACAGCAACATCCTGTCTGCTCTTTTCTCAGCCTTAAACATGCACATAAACACCTCCCCCTGACTAACTTTCCCCTCAGCCCAGCTAAGCCAGGGAGAGCGGCCCTGTGAGCAGTTGGTGAGGGGAGTCAGAAACCTCAGGTCTCTTAGGTCTGCAGGTTGCTCTAGCAACAGACTGTGTTGTGATGCTTCAAAGGCCCAAGGGCCTGTTAGTCAGAAGCAGGCAGGGGTCATCGTGTCCCCTCTGGCCCTGGAAGGCTTGGCAAGCTGGTCACGTCTGGGAGGGGTCCAAGGAGAGTCATTGTCTGGCTGCACTAGAATGAGCTCAGGCCAGAAGCAGTCCCTGTAAGCCCATTGGTCTGCTTTTAGATGTGATGGGGACTTCAGGCAACCTGTACCCCCACTCTCCACAGGGGCAAGAGACTCTTCTTATCAGTGACACAAGACCAAAGGGGAGATGCTGGCTCAGCTTCTACTTAGCCCTGCAGACAAACTCCCCACTTGAAGCAGGCCCCCTTGGGAGGCTCCCATACTTACACCAGTGAGAGAAAGAACCAAGGGTCCTCTACCTCAAAACCTGGAGGAAAGGCCACGCCCTTCCCATCTGGCCGCCATATTCTATTGTACTCTAGAGGAGACCAACACCCCTTCTCTGGGCCCTAGACTCCCCACTGTGTGTCCGCAGGTTTCCCAGGAGATGCACCACCTTCTCAATCAGAGCTCCTTTCACTCCCATAAGCCTCCACTCCATCCAGCCCTGGTGAGTTCCCTGCAAGTCCTCTCTTAGCATGCATTGTCCTGCCTGCTGGGAATGCCTTATCCCATTGGCTGGCCTGTCACCTCCTACTAACCTTTACCTGCCTGGCTTCGGTCACTGTCCCCCGCTACAGCTCTTGCCGTGGAGTTCAGGTTAAAGGAGGTAGAGGCCTTGCCCCCCACCCTGACCCTATGAACAGGCCTCTCTCAACTGTAAAGAGACGGGTGGATCTAGGCGCTTCAAGGTAGTTCAGCAAGGAAAAGCACTGCCTCCACTTCTCACAACCTGAGTTTGATCCCTGGGACCCAAGTTGAGGGAGGAGAAAACTGATTCCTGAAAGTTGTCCTCTGACCACGCGCGCGCACACATACACACACCCACATGCACACGCACACACACACATACACACACACACACGCACGCACGCACACACATACACACACACACCAACACACACACATACATACACACATACACACACACCAACACACGCACACGCACACACACATACACGCATACACACACACGCACACGCACACACACACACGCGTACGCACGCACGCACACACACACATACACACACACACCAACACACACACACACCCCAACACACAAATACAAAAATACTAGATAAAACAGAGATGAGGAGAATTGCAGGGTTAATGACCCGCTAGTAATCCCCTCCCTAACTGTCCCCTTATCCCACCTGACTGCTCCCCTTTCCCGCCAACTCTGCAGTTGGAGATGCAGTCTCAGAATGACCAGCCAACACAATCTCAGGGGCGTCACTTCCCTGCCTGTCTCGCTTTCCTCCACGCAGAGGAAGAGACTTGTGACCTCACAAGGAGGAGGATTACAGCAGAGCTGGTCCCATGCTTCTGGACACATTTAAGGAATTGATATTTTTATCACTATGTGGGCGTCTCTTGTGGGTTTTTTTTTTTTTTGGTTGTTTGTGGTCATACCCACTCCTGTCACCCCTTCTGTGGGGTAGATAAACTGGGGCCTGGGAGAGAACTCCACCCTGGGAGAACCTGACTCTCGTCTGAATGTCAGGAAGCCCAGGTCAAGCGTAGCTGACAATCCCTTGGTCCACCCCATCCCACGGGAGGGCTCAGAATAGATCCAGAAGCCCTTCCAGGAAGTGGCATTCACACAGGGAAAGGCAAACTGAGGGACCGGACCCACCCTCGAGGGGACATACAGCAGGTTGTGTGCTGCCCTAGTTGTGACCTCATCCTGCAGTCTGCCTGGTCTTCCAGGCATCTTTCTGTCTGTTCCAAATCACAGCTGTGTGGCACGGTGGCCCTGTAGATCCACACAAGCTGGTCCCTCTACCTGGGTCATCTTCCCAGAATAAGAGCTCCTGGGTGGGGGGATGGCTCAGTAGGTAAAAGTGTTTACCATGCCAGCCGGTGACCTGAGTTAGAGTCCCCAAGTCCCATGGTGGGAGTAGAGAATCCATTTTCCTCTATCTCTCAGGGGAACGGAACAGGCTGAGGAACCTAAGTAACCTGTCCTAATAACTTAAAGACTCCAGGACTGAAAACAAGATGGCTGGGAAGCCTATGCCCACTTCTTGCATCTACCATACATCATCCTGCCTCTGATCACTCCATGAGACAAATTGTCATGTCCTGACATGAAGGCCAACTCAGCACAGTCATGTGTGGAGAAGCAGACCCCAGTGTCCGGCACACGCCAACTGTTCTGCCCACTGCCTGTGGCGTCCTCTTTGGTAGAACATGCTTTCTTATGCTGATGAACTCAGCGAACTCTAAGGCCCAGGGGATGTGAGAAGCCACACTCTTCCCGTCAGTCCAAGAACAACACCCCAGCACCGAGGACAGTCGGGGTAATGGCGTCCGTGTGGTGACACTGTGCCAGCAGAGAGCTAAAGGCTTTACCTCCCTTCGTCCTCACAGGGGCTAAGCAGTGTGGACACTGTTGTTTTACACCACTGGTAGAAAACACCGAGGTCAATACAGGTTGTTGGAGACCTGGACAGGCATGCCTAACTCTGAAGTTCACGGTCTCGAGACGGCCACTCAAACACGGGGACCACTCCAGTCCTAGGCTGCCCCTGCTTGTGGCTAGGCACCTCTGACCCAGGAACTTGCCAGGGACACCTTTCTGGACTTTCTCTCTTTTTGGGGCTGCAGGATGTGGCTATGGCTGACCCTAAGGACATCTTGGGCTGGTCCTCTCTGCTCCTTTTGCTCTGTTGACAGAGCGAGGGTGAGGGCAAGAGTTTGAGCGTGAAGTCACAAACCTTGGTCTTTTCTCTGCAGCCATTCGCTATGCTATGACCTTGGGTCACTCATTCGCCCACTGGCCTCCCAGAGACCCTCTGCCAGGTGAAGGGAGGATGTATGAGTGGCAGGGCAGGTGCTTGGCAGGGGGGTAGGCAGGAGGAAGCCTGGGCCTAGCGGTCAGAGTACCTCGTTGTGTGTGGTGGTGGTGGGGAGCTAAGGAATAAGGGCATGAGGGCAGAGGTGCTCTTCCTTTTGTGGGGGTTTGGGGTTGTTTCGGGGCACTCCCCATTTTCCTCTTCTGTGGGAAGAAGACACTTCCCCCCTTGGAATGAGCCTCTCTACCTCCCACGAGCCTCAAGACACAGACCGTCCAGCATTTGGACTGAATTAAGTGCTCCAGACATCAGCAGCCTCTGAATCACAGGCTGCCGAGAGCTGGGGGCCAAACGGGGAGCACTGGCGGTTTGTGCACCGTCCAGCGGCTCTGGGAATTCTTTAGGGGTACTCACGGAGCAAGGGCCACGAGGCATCCCGTGTCACAACCCACCGCAGCTTCCCTCTGTCTGCTTTTTAAAGTGGGCTCCTCTTAATTTAAGAGTTCTGCATCCAAAGACAGAAAAATCACCCATGACTCTGACGTGCTCTCTCTTTACAGAGGTCCAGAGAATTCACAAGCCAGATAGTGGGAAGGTGGGATTAGAACCCTTTGTGGCTCATTCAGGCATGGCCGCCTTCATTCAGACATTAAGCCAAGGAGCAGGCATCCAGTGTCTTCCCTGAGCCAGACACAGTGGGGGCTATCGAGACACAGTGGGACCCAAATCGCACAGGGTCCCTGTCCTCAGCTCCTAAAGCTTAAGGAACGGCATGATTAATAACAGGTCTCTCATTAGCACTTCTTATGACAGTTCTTTACATGTTACCATGACAACCCAATGAGGTATATAAATTTCCAATTTATAGATGAAGGATTATAGGCACAGATAGGCAAAAGAATATGCATGGGGTCAGGCAGTTAATAAATGGCGGAGTTGGATTTGAACCTCCAATATCTGTCTTAGGAGTATATGCTTGTTTGCACTTAGAATATAAATGTATCTTTTAGCCATGATAATGTCAATGAGTAATCTGTAACTGTAAATAGATTGTGTAGCTTATCATCTATGTTAGACTATATGCCGCTATATAAACACTGTCTGTGCTGCTCTCTGTGTGATGTATGTATAAACCAGGAATCCAGACATGACAACAAGGTCAGGGTGCCGAGGCTGTCAGCCATGATTCCTAGGGAAATAATGCTTGAGTTAAAATGGAAGGACATTTGTGTGCAATCTCATCTCACAGATTTTCCCACATGGGAGCTGCCTTGACTAGATACACACGTTAAGGAATGAAGTCAATCTCCCACCTCACACCAATACAAAAATCAACTTTAAATGTGTCAAAGGATTGACACTGTGAGACTCTTAGGAGAATATATTGTCTCAAGTCCATGTCGCCTTGAATGGTTCCTTAAATATGGCAGCAAGAACACAAGCAACAAAAGGAAAGTCAGAAACATTGGAGATGATCCAAAAAAAAAACCCAGCTTTTGTTCTACAAATTAAACCATCAAAAGAGTAAAGCCAGAACATGCAGAATGGAAACAATTTTTGTAAATCATGTACCCAACAGGATAATTGTATCTATAATATATAAAGAACACATTCAGAACCCACGTAGGATCTGGGAAGCTGTGTCTCTAGATTGTGTGAGTGGCCAGTGAGGCCCTGGAAAGATGACATCTCTAGCCATCAGACAAACACAGCTCAACCACAGCCACACTAGTCATACCGGCTGCAAGGGATATAATTTCAAAAAAGAGTCAAAGTGTTGACAGAAGTGTGTAGCTGTTGGAACCCTAATTCACTACTGGGCAACGTGGTGCAGTTTCTGTGGTGGGTCTGGTCATTCACCCAAGGGTTATGCTCTGTGATCATATGACCCAGCGATTCCATTCCTGGGAATTTTCCCAAGAGAAATGAAAACATTTGCCCACACAAAGACTTGCGAACACAGACGTTCACTAGCAGTTTTTGTAATAACTAAGATGGGGAACCCACTCAGATGCCTACCCACTGGTGAATGAATCACCAGGGTGGCTTCATCCCTGTACTAGGACGTGATTTGGCAATATAAGGAGTGAAGTACTGAAGTGCAATGTGGCTGAACCTTGAGAACATGATGCTGCGTAAAAAGAGTCAGGCACAGAAGACCTCATGCTGTGATTTCATCCGTGTGGACTCTCCAGGATAGACAAACCCATACAGACAGAGATAGTGACTACCCTAGTCAGAGGAAGCCAGTCACTGCCGAGGAGGACAGTCTTGGAGGGGGGTAATGTCAATATTCAGAAACTGGTGTTGGTGATAAGTGCTCAGTGGTGATGTGGGAGTCCCCTCTGTGTGCTGTGATTACCACTAATGAATAAAGAAACTGCTTTGGACCTATAGCAGGGCAGAACTTAGGTAGGCAGGGAAAGCTAGGTTGAATGCTGGGAGAAAGAAGGTCAGAGTCAGAGAGAAGCCATGAAGCCACCGCCAGAGTCAGACATGCCGAAACTTTGCTGGTAAGCCACTGCCACAGATTAATGGAGATGGGTAAAATTAATATGGAAGAGTTAGCCAATGAGAAGCTAGAGCTAATGGACCAAGCAGTGATTTAATTAGTACAGTTTCTGTATGATTATTTCAGGTCTAAGCTAGCCGGGTGGCCAGGAACCAACAAGCAGCCTCCTTATAACACAATGGTGAATATACCAAAACTTTGAATTATATACTTTTAATAGATAAGAGTTATAAAAATAAAAAAACGTGGTTATTTTAAAAAGGTGACTGAAGAAATGTTGGCTATGGACCTGGGGGGGTCAGGGTTTGGAGGGACCTGTTACATAAGAGGCACTGGGATGGGGAGCCTGGTGTGTTTAAGGAAGCAGAGGAGATGGTATGATAAGGAGAGAGGAGAGAAGAGGCTCCCAGAGCTGGTCATGGATCAGAAGTTTCGGCCAGGGGACACGGCCCCTGTGTTTGCTTGGGCTGTCCTGCCACTTCTGCCTCTTCATTTCACCCTGGGACTGGATGCAGGGCACAGGAGTCCTGGTCACTTGTCATCCATCCCTGTAAGCACCAGACCTGACACTTGCCGTGTGGCGTGGACACGGTCTCTCTTTCTGAGCTCTGGTCTGCATTGTCACACAGCTTTCCCTCCCTTCAGCGCTGAGCCCCTGTGAGTGGGGGCCATGGGATAGTGCCCAGCATTCTGTAAAGAAAGGTCAAAGGTCACACACAGCATCTGTGCAGCTGCCTTCCTCCCGCATTCCAGTTCTGAGGGAGCAGGGCAGTGCATCCCTCATCTGGGCCTGAAGCTGGAGGGAAGGCTCCCAGGCCTGAAGGTCTCCCCACCCAACATCCAGGCCACTGGCAAGGATATCCAGGAGTAGGGGACCTGGGAGTCCCAACGCGGTCCACATCCCAGGGCCTGAGCAACTGGACGGCAGTGCCGAAGCTGGGTCTTAGCAATGCTGTCTGTTCATCTGTTCTTTGAGCAAACACTGAGGACACTGTGCAAGCTGAGAGTTCATTCTGTTCAATACAAGCTGTGGATGAACAGAGGCTGCTGAAGCTGGGGGATGGCCTGGGGGTCCATCAGGACCAGAGGAAGCCAAGTCAGCGAGTCAGAGCGAGGAGGGAAGGGGGCCTTCTGGTCCGGCTTCCACACTGTGAACGCAGAACAAAATGCCCACAGAGGCCTGTTCCATCACAGGTACAAACCAGCCTGCGGACATGCAGTGGCTGTGAAGGGTTTGTCCTTCTGTTTTTGATATTGTCCAGCTCTGCCCTAGTCCCCCAGCCAGCTTCCTGCTGAAAGGGCCCGGCCACCTTCCATCCTCTCCAGCCACCTGCGTCAGACCTGCTACGTACATCTTCCCAAGCTGGGGTTGAGTCCAGAACCAGGTACCACCATCCTGGGTACGTCCTCAGCAGAGCCCGTCAGCCGAGGCTGGTTTCCAGGACCCTCTGGTTCCATCCCTGATGTGCCCAAGCAGCTCCAACATCCCCTGTCTCCCCTTTCCTGTCAACCACTCCCCTCCCTGCCTTTGATGGACTCTAAGGCTTGCTGGCTATCTTCAGACTGGGATACCCCTCAGTGTCCCAGCCCCCTCCCCACCTCCTCACAGTATCTTCTCTCAGACACGTGACTGATCACAACCCTCCACTCACCCTTGGGGCAAAATCTAATTCTTCTGCATGGTCATGGAGGTCCTTACTATTTCGCTGGCTCTTGCAATCTTAAGAGCTGCTGTTCTCTGGCCCCTCCAACTGGCAGTATTCCTGACAGCAAGCAGCCAGACCTCCCGGTTCCCACCTTCCAACTCCCTCTGCCTAGGACGCATTCTTGTGTCTATCCAACTGCCTAGGAACCCTCCTAATATTTCAAGGATCGTATCTTCCAAAGATTTCCCCAGATGGTGGCACTGAGCCCCCTCCTCTGCCCCCAACTTCTCATTCCTTCGTACTTCACGCAAACCTTGGGGGCGATGGGAAGGTTCTGGGTATGTCAGGGTCCTTGAGGACCCAGCCCTGCTTGTCTGCTTCTCACTAGAGCACAATAGGGGAGGGTTTGGGGATCCCAACCCCCATCTGAGGCTTCCACTGTGCTTTGCATCCACAGTTCTGCTGCTTGGGCCGGCACCCTGGTTTCCTTCTCTGCAAAGTATAAATGACACCCTTGCTACTACTCCAAGGGGGTCCTGCGGGAATTGCATGAGGTAGCATACGAAATCACTCCGAGTGGCACCTGGCACGCAGCACGTGGTATAAAAGGCTCTACAGATCCCAAAGCTCTCCAGCTTGTGTGCCATGATTGTCTCCTCCGGGCAGGCTGTCTTCACACCAAGAGCAAAGTTTCAAGGGCCCCCCTGAACCTCAGCGTAGCTCCAAGGGGCAGCACACATCTTAGATATCGATGAGGAGGACCTGGGGGACATTGCTGGCAGGCCTGCTGCAGTAAGACACACTACATCTGTTTGTGTCTTCTCAGGGCTGGGCCACAGGCACGAAGGCTCACATTCCCAAGTACCCCAGACATGGCCGATAAGGATGCCTCTGCCTCCAGTCTAGGAACCTCTCTGACTTAATCTCTCTAGATAGGGCCAGGAGGGGGAGGGAAGGCATGCCTCCGGTCGTCTGAGAATTCTCTAGAGCAGGCCTCTTGCTCAACCCCACCCACCGCTTCAGCTCCTGCAGGCTGTTCCCTTCTCTCCTGATCCCCATTCACTCTTGACCAGGGCCTGCCAGGGCCCAGCCAGCCCTACTTGGCTTCCTCTCGTATTTCGGTCAGTCCATGGGCAACCCAAGGAGAGGCCCTCACTTTGGAGGACACAGAGCAGGGGGGCCCCTCCAAACTCCTCTCTGCCTAGGCCTCTTAAAACTCACACCTCTTTCCTCCCGTCTGATCCATTCAAACCCAGTTCTCCTAAGAGGCTCTTCTATGACAAACAAGGATTTGTCATGAAAGTTGTTGACCTGTTCAGGGGCCCCAACCGGGGCTCTGCAATTCAACCTGTGGCATAGACGCAGGAGGGGTAACTGCAGGTCCATCACCATGAACTGTATGGCTACCCTGTGACCCAGTGTTGAGTCACCAGCCACCTGAGACGGTGTCTTGAAGCAATGACATTTATTTTGCTCTCCAACCTGCCTTCTGCCAGGGCTCAGGGGAGAGTTGGCTTCTGTTCTAGGTGACCTTTCCTGGGCTGGCGGGACGTCTGGGGGACAGCATCACATAAAGCATCCTTCATGGGCACGTCACGCCGCTGAGGCTGGTGGTTGGCTGCGACTTTAGCCGAGGCAGGGGCTTTCTCACGATGGGACGTCATCATCCTCATCACCAACTAGCAGTGAAGGTTACGCTTAGGAAGTGGCGTGACATCACTTCTGCCACATCCTCCTCGTTGAGGAAATTCCAAAGGTGAAGGTCCCCAGAGGAGGGGTGATGGATTCCATTTCCCCATGGGGGATTGATATGGTTTCAGTTCAAAGCACTGGAAAGACTCCAGAAGTCAGCTGTAGAAGGTTATCGTCGGTCACGGGGGCCTGCTCTCGGGGGATCTCAGAGGGCTTTCACTTCTTAATGGAGGTACACACTGAAGGCTCCTCCCCCACTGGAAGCTTAGTCTCAAGTCGGGGAAGGGGAGAAACTATCTACCGAGTCCTAGCAGCAGTGATGGCCCTGCTGTGGGTACCAAGGGCCTTATTTCCCTGGATCCCCACCACAGACCTCTTACAAGTGGGCCACGCAGCCTCTGCAGTGCAGGGAAGGCAGCTAAGGTCACCAGGAGCCACCAGGGAGGCTGCAGTTTGAAGCAAGCTCTACGTGGCTCTGAAGGGCCTACGTCCTGGCTCAAAACAGAGAAGGCACAGAAGCGGTAAGAGATCTCCACGTCTTGGCGTCAAACGGGATATTTCATCTGTCGGAGACTCAGTTTCCTTATCTGTCCAGAGAAATAAAATAACCCTGTCCTAGGCTAGGCATGGCCTCCAGTCAGCCCTCCTAGATACCCAGCTCTCTCTAGATAGTACTGGGGAGACAGGTCAGCAGACACCTGCGGGACGGCCATCTCCACTCACCAGCGGGGATTCCCCAGTTCCTGTTGGCTATTTTTAGACTTTGTGGGCAACCACAGAACCACATGTGGGGTTTAACACGGCCATCCGAGTCCGGAAGAGTGAGCAACTGCTCTGACGACGGAAGACAGGCATCTGAGGTCAGGGTGCACCTCGCTTTCTTCCTCGTGGCTCTGGCTTGACGCCGATTCCTCCTTTGCACGACTGTGGGCCATAGCAGCCATGGCAGTGAGCATTTTCACCAACTCTAGGTGTCTTCTCACCTGAGCAAAAGTTGGCAGAAAGGAAGCTGGGTAGGGGTCAGGAATAGAACAGGGCTGGCTTTTACTCACTCTGTCTCAACCTCCCCAAGCAGATGGAAGTTCACAAAAATTAGTTAGGAATTCAGATGTGGGTTCATGGTTTAGCTGTAGGGAACATTGTAGCCTGGGTCTTAGAACTATGCCCCTACTTGCCACATAGGTGACTTTTGCAGGGTTATTTCTTGCCATGACCAGAAGAAAAAGGGCTTTAAAAACCCCCAAGGACTTTAAGGTCAGAGCCCCTCCCAGTGCACACATGGGAACACTTTGGTCGGTGCTAGGGCCTGAGGCATTGCTGTCCTCATCACCATTTTGGTTTACTGCGGTGTCCTGAAGGCCTCAGCCCTCTTCTCTGAGGGGCCCAAGCCCCACCCCTACCCCACAGGGCCCCCATTCTTACTTTTTGGGCCCCAGGAAATCATGTTTCTGGAAGTGGTTAGGACTCGGAAGTTCTGTGATTTCCCAAGAGAAAAAGGAAGAAAAGACAGAGCTACCGTTGTGTGTGCGCTCACACACAAGTGCCACTGGCACAGGCACACTTGCCTCACAATTGCAGGCTTGAGGATCTCCAGCACACACTCATTCAACAAACACAAACACCTACTCACGTTCCCACACCAGGATGCCTGCCTCCCCCACATCACAGAAACCTTACATGAACATACCTATGCCCCACACTTATTGTACATTAATATACTTACATGCATACTTTATATAAAAAGGACAACCTGCACACCTTTAGTCCCAGGACTCAGGAGGCAGAGGCAGGCAGATCTCTGTGTGTTCAAGACCAGTCTGATCTACAGAGTGAGTTCCAGGACAGCCAGAGATACACGGAGAAACCTTGCCTCGAAAAACCAAAAAAAAGCACAAAATGAATAAATTTACACATATTGACATATACCTCACTATCATACACTTTAGTGACAAGCAGGTGCATATACTCAGAGGATATTTGTCTGAACTATGAAATCTCGCGCATCAATAGATTCTTACGAAAACAAGGGCTGATCTGTGCAAACACGAGTATATGCACATACTCACTTTGCTTATATTCATACCCAGTAACAACCACCACAGATAATGAACATCTGCACACTCAGAACACACCTGAGTCATTTGCACACACCTGCATACCCACACTACACATGGAGACACATACAAAAGTACCACTGCTGTGCACCGTGTGCTCACACGGCCTCTTCCGAGTCCTGAAAACCCCCAGCCCCTTGTGCGTAGGAGGTCAAGCCTTCCACACGGGGGTCACGGTGGAAAGTATGACCTGAGCTATCTTGTCAGAAGAGTGAAGGCAGGGTAGGGTTCAGGGGGGTTTCCAAGCTGTTACAGCATCAGTGTGTCTGTGTGACCAGGGCTACCCTAGCTGATCATCTTCCATGGGTTCATCCAGCCGTTTGAGACAGTCAGGCTCAGCATGAGAATCAGTTTATTCTTTTTTTTTTTTTTTTTGGTTTTTTCGGGACAGGGTTTCTCTGTGGCTTTGGAGCCTGTCCTGGAACTAGCTCTGTAGACCAGGCTGGTCTCGAACTCACAGAGATCCGCCTGCCTCTGCCTCCCGAGTGCTGGGATTAAAGAGAATCAGTTTATTCTACAAGGAGGGAACAAAACCCTGAGGCTTCCTGCATGCAGACTGCCCAAGGGTTAGGGGAGGGGAATAGGTCTGGGGTCAGACTGGGGGTGCATGGTTGCAGGAAAGATGCTGAGCAGGCCCTCTGGGAATATTAGGCATTTTTCTAAAGATGTGTCAACCCCATGATCAACTCTCAATCAATGTTTCGAGTGGCCAGTTTGCTGGATTTAAACGCTGAATGTCTTATTAAATTTGCCACTTGTTTTTCCAACTCAGTAGCGCACAGGGCCGGGTGAGATGGTCCAGCTAGTAAAGGTGTTTGTTGCCAAGCTGCTGACTCCAATCCAACCCTCAAGTCCCACGTGGTAGGAGAGAACCGCCTCCTACAAGCTGTCTCCTGACCTCCACACACGTGCCTACACACAAGTGTAACGAAGATTCTGAAAGCGGGTAGCAGTTATGTTAGACACATTGATATTTGTTTTCATTTTGCATGCAAAATAGCACTTTAAAGAATGTTCCAGAAGCCAAAACTTAAAGACCAGAGAAGGACTTAGCTCTAACTGCCCTATAACTCGTTCTGTAGACCAGGTTGGCCTCAAACCAACAGAGATCCACCTGCTTCTGCCTCAGGAGTGCTGGGATTAAAGGCGTGTGCCACCAGCACCTGGTCTGGGAATGGCTTTGTTTAATAGAGATACTTAACGCTTGTTCCTAGAGAGGAACTTTCTGGAGACACGTGCCAGGAACAGCCTTCTGGAAGTCCTATAGGGACGTTCTGGAAATGCCTGTCTCCAGGAGCCATATGACCTGGACCTGAGTTCTTCTCTGTCTTCCCTTGTGAGTTTGGCCAAGTCCTTGTTTCTCTTGGGTCCTCAATCTCTTCATGTACAAAGGATTCACCTTCTGACTTTTCACACATCCCTCCAGCATCTTTGATCCCCCAGTATAGCTGGCGCACTGAGCAATGGGCTCCAGGGAAGGTGCTGATTCTGTTGGGGGTGGACCAGCTTTGCTGGGAAGCCAAGCTGTTGTGTTGTGGCCTCAGTCTGAATAGTGACATGATTTCAGGCAGGGGGAGGGGGTGCTGACTATGCTGGCTGCAGGGTGGGGCTCAGCTAACTTTCTTTTCCTGGTAGTGTGCCGTAGTAAGCTCATTTCCCTTTTTCTGAAGGGAAATGCCATTGACATCACAACACTGGATTTTCAGCGGGGCCGAGGAGAACTCGTGATCCTCTAGAAACTTGAGCGGCAGGGTGAGATGCAAATGCCCCCCGGGGAGATTAGCAGAGCTCTCATCTGAGGCCAAAGACCTGTGGGCCAGCCCAGGTCCACAGAGGGAGGGTAGCATCTTCCTCATCCATTTTAACAAGGACCCCACATGTCCACCATCTCGCCCAGCTCAGAACCCATCCTCCACCTGGACAAGCTGCCTCCCAGCTCCCTCCTCCTTGCAATAACACTCATGCTCTTGCTAGGCTACCCCAACATGGGCCTCCTTGTTCTTCTCCAGGGCAGGTTCAGCTTCAGCTCGGTCTCCCCCTACACATCCGGACCTTTTTCTTCAGTCCATCCTCCATTCTGTGGCCTGGTGACATTAATGATGCACAGAATCCATGATGTCACCCTCCAGCTGCAGAGAGTCCCAGGGTGCTTTCGGTGGGCATTGGGGGCAACTTCATGTAGCCCCACCCTCCTCTCTGCTGCTCTTCTCAAAGACCCCTTCTCAGAGACTATAGAAGTAGCCACCCTTTTCACACCCTCACCTTTGCTGGTAGTCACCCCTGGAAAACTTGGCTGCCCTCTCCCTCCCTAGGGGGATGCTCATCTCTTGATTTGTTGGGTTATTTGGGGGCAATTCAAAATATCAAGGGCTTTTATCTGTAAGTATTGTAACCTACATGGCATTCCAAGAATACTGTTCTATAAATAATAATAGTAATAATAATAGTAATAAATAATTCTCTCTCTGTATACACACACACATACACACACACACA